>NC_142574.1:15695000-16002500 GCF_041283825.1 Pyrus communis
ATTATAACAATTGAGTTGACTAGGGACTGGAACCAAAATGACACTTTATTTAGTCAAGTGGAGCATATATTCCATAAGTTAACTTTAGGGTTTTATTTTTTTCTTTCTTCTTTTTTTTGGTTCCTAAGTACGCATATACGTAAACTAAACGCCCATGCATCCATGTCCGGAGATTTTAAATATTGCTTCATCAATTGATATTCGATAGGTCTCATTCACTGCTTCCATGGCTAACATTACCGTTCTCAACCACGAACAACTGCAGTACCTTGCTCGTACACTTCACTACAAAGAAACAGAGGCCATCCTGCATACCAAATTCAACTCCGAAACCGAACTTGCGAAACACCTCAAGGATTGTAAAGATGGTTACCAATCCGCTCTAGCCCTTTTGGATGCTGGTAGTGAGTTAGAGCATCGGTTTCGAAACGACGATGCTCGAGCTTCTACAGCTCAGGAAATCTTTGGTTATATAATAAACGGGGCCAACTATGCACTCCAGACGGTGCGAAATTCTAGCTTGCGATCGCATTGTGTAGAAAAAGTTAGAGAGCATGTGAAAATGCTGGCCGATGCAATAGAAGTGGTGCGCAATGTTAATGATGCGGCCAAGGAGGTAACTGAATACAGGAAGGCTATGTTGGAGTACACCAGGAGGCATCAAAATCAAAATCCCCCATCACGCGAATTCTCAAGATGGCTCAAAGGGAGTGGCATTAAGTATGAGGAAATTAGTGCAGAGGTATTTATTTAATTTATTATTATTATGAGTAGGTTTTGAATAGGGTGCTTATGACTCAGGTAAAGTATTTTTAGTTATTTAATTAGTCAATTATATCGATCCTAACCTAAAGATGTTTTCCTCCATGGGTGCGTCACTCATGCATGCAGGTATCAGGCTAAGCTTAAATTCCAAGGACGTTTCAAGGACCTGAAAGATGTACAAAAGATACAGGTAATGATTGCCACGGAAAGCTAGACTTGTATGTATGCACGCAAGTAAAATAGGACATCAGTGTCCGACGAAATGGTCATTAAAAGTAAGTAATTTGGTTTAATCGAGTTTGAAAAATTGGCGGTTATAGGACAATTACAAACCCCTTTTACTGAAATAATAAGAAAATCTACACAATTTTTACACAGAATTATCTATGGGCATTTATTAGAGAAAATTTTCATTATGTTTGAAATACAGATGGTATATCATATGTCATTTATAAACGGAGAAAAGTATATTTTTCAACTTGCTAATTTTTTAAAACAAATATCTCACAACTTGTATAATAACACATGATGTATCATTTCATGTCTCAAACACGCTGAAAACTCTTTTCATTTATTGAGACATTTTTATGTTATGCTACATGTTAATCGTATTGATTTTCATATGTCAACAAAAGAAATTTGCAATCCTCCTTGATAGCAATCCTCAATGGAAAAATTAGTATCCGATCCTTGGTTACTAATGCTCTTTGATTGAAACCGTATTAGTTTTCATATTTTGATCAAGGTCCCTAACATCAATGCAATAATAAATTTACATGATAGTTACATAATTTTATAAATAAAAATTAATAATTGATTTAGGATTTTAATACTCACACCTTTATTAAACTCCTAAATTGACACATCCCGACCCGGATTGTCCGCTAGGACTCCGAATTGAGCTGTGCTAGCCGACACCTGGAAGGTGATGAAACCATAAATATGTGATAATGTGTAAACTATGAATAAATTTAAACCTAAAAGTGTCTCAATATACGAGTGCACAGTGAGCGGGTATGGATCCATTCACATGTGATACTAAGCATAAGTAAAGTATAGCAAGGTAAGATAATGATTATACCCTCATAAGAAGCCACCTGTACTGAGAAGTGCCACGAATCCTCGTCAATACGGAAACTTTGCTACTAGAACCTAGAGGGGCGTAAAACAGAAAAATGTGAGTGGGCGAAAACAAGCTCTTCAAAACCATTTCATTTATCAAAGGTAATAACCCCTCGCTGTAAAATCTGTATAATTTTCCAGAAAATCATACTACGTAAGTATGAAATCAAAAGTATACCACGACACAACATCTCATTAGCAATATAAATAATCATGTGCTTAATAAACCATTCTAGCACGCAAGTCGGAATCACCTATGGTGACCTATATGACTACACCCATATCTCATCAATCAATGCTAGCTCATAAGTCGGAGTCACTTATGGTGACCTGTACGACTACACCCATATCTCATCAATCAATGCTAGCTCATAAGTCGGAGTCACCTATAGTGACCTGTATGACTCATCCATATCTCATCAATCAATGCTAGCACATAAGTCGGAGTCACCTATGGTGAGCTGTACGACTCATCCATATCTTAGCAATCAATGTTAGCACATAAGTCGGAGTCACCTATAGTGACCTGTACGACTCATCCATATCTCATCAATCAATGCCAGCACATAAGTCGGAGTCACCTATAGTGACCTATACGACTCATCCATATCTCATCAATCAATGCTACTACGACTCATCCATATCTCATCAATCGATGCTAGCACATAAGTCGGAGTCACCTATAGTGACCTGTACGACTCATCCATATCTTATCAATCAATGCTAGCACATATCGGAGCCACCTGTAGTGACCTGTACGACTGAACCCATAGCTCATCACATATCCATGCACACGAGTCGGAACCACCTCTAGTGGTCTGTATGACAGGACTGGATGTAAATAAGTATGCTCAAGTGCTACAATCATGTGAAGACTGTGCAAATAATTACGGGTCACCTACGAGTCGGAACCACCTGTAGTAGTCTGTACGACAGGACTATGCATCTACCTTGAATCCAAGGTGAGTGTAAAGTGTGGGAGGTGAACATCACGTGAAGAACTATGCTTTTGCCACGGACGGAAGCACTAACATCGGGGTGCAGGTTTATGAGCTCTAACTGCATCTATTATAACATGTATGACTCATGGGCAACCTGTACAACAGTGTCGGAGTTGCCTATCATTGCAACCTGTACGACAAGGTCGGAGTAACACCATAAACTTACATGTGCGTCCTGTATTCATTTTCGCACTTCAAAGCATTCACAATAATTACATACATGTAGTATACATATGGATATGCCATGATGCAATCTAATACTCAACCAAGTCATAACATTTACCAATATATACATATATATAACATGGCGAAATATGCATAATATGTAACGCCCCACTCCTGAACTATTTATTTCGGGAATAATTATCGGGAACAAGTCCAACTAAATATTAGTTTAATCAACTATCATTACTTACGATTCTTTACTTCAATCTCTCAATTCCTCACACATTGATTTATGAACAACATTTAACCACCAAAACATAAGGTTAAATCTCACATTTTCCACCAATGTCCCTCACATTGCTCAATTCCCCAAATAAGGCTATTGTCTCAATTATTTAGTCTCATTTATTGTATGGCTGCATCTAACGTCTCGTTAGACTACCTACTTACCCTAAATAGGGATCAAGCCATTCGTAGTTCGCATCAATTATTTGTAGGTAACATGCACAAATCAACTTAAACACATTTGCGGAGTTATCCATCATATGTATATATACGATAGAAAGGAAAGGACCCACTCACTGATATGTAGAGGGTCGTAGCCCCCAAGTCTCGCTTGATTACACTCGTCCTCTGGAAATGTCTCACCTAAGCGAAACAACTATTTTAACGTTATTTTAAGCACATACTCAAAACTAGGTAATAACTTCTCATACATTGCTCAATTGGGATGTTTGAATATACCAACGTGATCTACTCAACCCCACGAACATCCCTATATTTTTAGAAAAATTTTCTGATCACCCACGTGCCGGCCAAGGTACGGCCACATGTGCGACCACGCACAGGCCTAGCACACGTACGGAAACCCTAACGGCGTTAAGGAATATTCCGTCCAATAATGGAATATACCGTTAAATATACTTGGCTCCATTAGTAACTCCGTTAGTATATTCCGTCAAAGTTGACGGAATATTCTTCATCTTCTCCGGTGATCCTTGCTGGAGCCGCCACCGGCCACCGTTTGCGATTGCCGGATTTTGGAAAATTTTAAAATCTTTATATCTTCTTCATTTCTCAACCAAAATTCAAGAAATTTTCACCAAAATGAAGCTTAGGATGAGAAGAACATAATCTTACCACTTTGGGGGTCCTAAAACCAATGGAATCTCGCTAGAAAAATTTGAGGAAATCAGCCAAACCCTGCAACTAAATAAACCCGAGTGTTCTTACGTCAAAACCACTCCAAAATTGATCCAACGTGCTAGAAAAGCAAGAATAAAACCTTTCTAAGTCTTAAAACTACCTGAAACCAATGCGATCACGACGAGTGAAAAGTACTCGTCATCGGAGCTTTTAGTTCCAGAGGTTCCCGAAGCCCTCACGTCCAACCAAAACTATAGCTCAACTCCTGAGCTTGCAAGGAACATGAAAGTAACGTCCAAAACCTCAATCCGTGAATGATGAGGTTGGTTGAGAGGTTGTCCGTGCAGTTGTACGGAATGGAAGAAAAATCCGAGAGAGAAAGTCCACGGGTTGGTTTAGGTGTGTGAGCGTGGTCCAAGTTGTAGCCAACCAAAAATAAGGAAAAACTTAGTTCTAATTGGGTCCAAACAATTAGGTTTTAACATATTTGGTCCACAACCAAAGTGCATGTCACACAACACAATTTAACTTCCAAGGGTATAAAAGTCATTTCACGTTATCGAAAATATATTTTGGGACGGGCTGTCACATAGATAATTTTCAATTCAAAACATTTCCAAAATAAAAAAAAAATTAGAATAAGTTTGTAACCGTTAATTTTTTTATAAAAAGGTTTCCAATTTTTTTAACCTTATATGTACCCATTCATGTAATTTATCAATTTTTTAATCTTAAAATGTACCCATTGTGACATCCCACATCGCCCAGGGGAGTGATCCTTAAATGTATATTCCCATCCCTACCTAGCACGAGGCCTTTTGGGAGCTCACTGGCTTCGGGTTCCGTGGGAACTCCGAAGTTAAGCGAGAAGGGGGCTAGAGCAATCCCATGATGGGTGACCCACTGGGAAGTTGCTCGTGAGTTCCCAAAAACAAAACCGTGAGGGACTGGTAAGCCCAAATCGGACAATATCGTGCTACGGTGGTGGAGCGGGCCCAGGAAGTGATCCACCCCGGGTCGGGATGTGATAATTTTGGTATCAGAGCCTAACCCTGGTCGCGAGTGTGCCGACGAGGACGTCGGGCCCCTAAGGGGGGTGGATTGTGACATCCCACATCGCCCAGGGGAGTGATCCTTAAATGTATATTCCCATCCTTACCTAGCACGAGGCCTTTTGGGAGCTCACTGGCTTCGGGTTCCGTGGGAACTCCGAAGTTAAGCGAGAAGGGGGCTAGAGCAATCCCATGATGGGTGACCCACTGGAAAGTTGCTCGTGAGTTCCCAAAAATAAAACCGTGAGGGACTGGTAAGCCCAAAGCGGACAATATCGTGCTACGGTGGTGGAGCGGGCCCGGGAAGTGATCCGCATCGGGCCGGGATGTGACACCCATTCTTAAATATACCAATTTGTTGTAGTAAAATGTACCTTTTTTTTTAATTATATAAAATCTATTCAATTTTTTTTCTAATCCATTTTTAAACTTATTTCAATGATTTATTATATAAAATGTGACACCCATTTTTAAACATTATATAAAATGTGACACCCATTTTTCTAATCCAAAATACCATAGGCCAAACATAATTTATTATTTTAATTGAATTAATATAGTTAATTAAATTAAACTACTATATTAAAATAAGATTTTCAGACATATTGGAGGATTATTGAAAGAGGTGCCCATTTGAAAATTATTGAAAAAAAATTAAAGGAACAATTATTGGAAGAGAATAGAATGTGAAGAATTGAAATAAAATGAGGTAAGATAGTATGGAATGGTGAAAAATATATGAGAAATGGTGTAGGAAAAAAATTAGAATTAAAAAAAAAAAAAAACAAATTCATCCAAAAAAAAAAAAAAAAAAAAAAAGTGGTATGGGTTAAAAAAAAAATTTTCGTCCAAAAAAAAAAAATGTGGGCTAGGCTCATCGGGCAGGTTCAAGATGGCCAGCCTGCTGGCCTGATTTGATGGTTTTGGCCTGGTGGGGCTCATAAGCCCTTTGACCTAGCCATCGGTTGGAGACGGTTTTCGTATCATTTTGAGTTATTTTTTGCCCTAAAACCATCTGGTTGGATTGGTTGGAGATGGCCCTCATTTTTAGCCCTATAATTTATTATTTTAATTTAAAAATTACAACAACGTAAATTTAAAAATTACAACTTAAATTTTAAAACTACAACAATTTAAATTTAAAGTCTATATTATAGTGAATCACAAGAATTCCTCGCCTTCCCAAGAATTCTAAGCACTATATTATAGTGAATCATGAACCTCATATCAATCCTTTCTCTTAAACCACTCAAAAATCTCCCAAGCCTTTTTCCAACACACATGCTCCTTAAATTATACTCCTATCCTTGTTTGTAAGCCTATCTTCCCACCGCCTCAGAGCCTCATCCAAATCCTCAATTTCATCCAAAGCCTTCAAAATTGCAGGAATGCAACCACTGTAACTGACGCATTTGGTTGAACACCTGGAGTGCACTTTTTTCACCGCTCCATTCCCATCCTCCTTTCTCAACCCACCATCAATATCTCCACTTTTAACAAAACCGCCACTACCCTTTACGTTTTTCCTCTTCTCCCCACCTGGGTTCTTCACAAAACTGGGTTTTTTCAGCTCGACCTCATGAACAACGACGCCATTTCCACACCTGCCATTTGTGGGTCGATGAACTTCACCCAACTTCTTCTCCACCCTTCCTCCTCCATTGGGACTCTGAACCATTCTCTGTTTCCTATCGTTGCTTATGAGTTTGAGTTTGTCTAGTGGAGAGCGTCATGCATTGGGTGACGTTTTTATGGAACCCAAAATTGGGAGGGCTGGCTGATCATGGCCAGCCTGCTGACCTGTTTTGAGATTTTTGGCCTGGTGGGATCCACAAGCCCTTTGGCCTAGCCTCGGTTGGAAACGAATTTCGTGTCAAAACAGGCTATTTTTAACCTTATAATCCTTTGACTAGGTCGGTTGAAGATGACCTTAGGCCATCTCCAACTGAAGGGTCCAGAGGGCCGAAAATAACCAGAGGCCAGAGGGTTGTGGAATCTCAGAAGACCCCACGGAATAGGAGAGGGCTAGAGGGCTGGCCAGAAATACTGGGAATCCTGTCGGTTATAACCGACAGGAATTTTTAAAATAATTTTGAAACCAATGGCTAGCTGACGCCAGTTACCGTTGGATTCAAATTTTTTTTTTTTAAGGGTTTTTTGGGCCTTTTTTTTTTTAAAAAAAAAAAAATTCTATTTTTTTTCCTATAAATACCTAAACCATTCCTCACAAAATTTTCACCATTCCTACCATTTCAATTCTCATATTTTCCTTCCTCTTTCAAAAATCTATCCTTCAATTTTTTTAATAATTTTGAAATGGCCTATTCTGCAATGAAAGGTAGGGCTTGGACCCGAAAAGAAGATGAAGCTCTTTGCAAGGCTTATAGATGGGTGTCGGAAGATAGTGTGAGGGGGAATTGTCAAACAAATGACGGTGTTTGGACTCGTGAATATTTGAAACCACGAGAGTTGTTCTTCAAGATGGAAGAAACATCTTTAGCCAAGTTTGAACAAATGGCATCAAGCATTGTTAGCAGCCGCAAGTAGACATGAAAGCGACGCTAATTACTATGATGAAGTAAGTGTTTTCACAATTTATTTTAAATATTTAATTATATTACATTTAATTTCATAAATTAATTTCCTTTAATTTTTTTCTAGGTACGCCAAGCGGAGGAATTGTATATGGAGAGCAGCTCGAAACCTTTTCAGTTTCACAGTTGTTAGGAAATTTGTAAAAGGTGGGTGTTATTTGAAGATCCACCAAAGAGAGCTCCTATGCCGGTGTTCGAAACTGCATCCTCAGCTGTAGATATGGATGAAGATGGATCTCCAACCATTCAACAAAAAAAGGTAGAAAATCCGTCTTCGGGTGAAGGTTCCATACCTAGGGCTATGGGACAAAACAAGGCGCGAAGGTTGAAGGAAAAGGGCAAGGCAAATGATAATTACGTCGCTCAACATGAAGTGGTGGCCTCATTGCAATTATTGGCGGAGCAAAATGCCCTTGAGGCCGAAGAAATGAAGCGTAGGCATGAAGAACGGGCAAAACAAATACAAGAAGAGATGAATGATAAGAATATGGAAATGAACACTTCGAATTACACTCCAATGAGTAAGGCCTATTTTGATAGGAAAAAAAAAAAGAAATTATCAGCCGACGGCAGTTGTTTACCTCTTACTATACTTCTATGATGGCGGATGATGAAGATGATGTTGATTATGGATATTAAATTTAAGTTGTTTTAGTTTTTAAATTTAAGTTAATGTTGTTTTCGAATTTAATTTGTAGTTTTTAAATTTAATTTGTCGTTTTTAAATTTTAGTTGTAATTTTTAAATATAAGTTGTAATTTTTAAATTTAAGTTGTTGTAGTTTTTAAATTTAAATAATAAATTATGTTTGACCCTTTGGCCCTCGGTTGGAGACGATTTTTTGTGGTAGGGCTAAAACGAGCCCTCTGGCCCTCTGGCCCTCGGTTGGAGACGGAGGCAAATATGGTCATGTACTGTTCATTAAAATATTAATATCTTGAAAAGTCTTGAAAAGCCAGAGGACTAAAACGAGTCATCTGGCCAGCCATCGGTTGAAGATGACCTTAGTGACTACAATAGCATTGCGGGTAGGCCTGGCAAACGGGTCGTGTCTATCATGTTCGTGTCGTTTTCGTGTAACACCTGTTATCTTAACGGGTCGTGTCGTGTCACACCCGTTATCTTAACGGGTCCTTAACAGGTCGTGTCACTTTACCCAACGGGTAAAGTGACCCGACCCGTTATGACCCGTTATAACCCGTTAAGAAAAAAATATTTTTTTTTTAAATTTGCACATACCACACATTGCCACATAAATATTACTTCAAAACATTAAAACATTTCTTGTTCAAGTACTATATCTACACTCGAAAATCCAAGCATATACAAACAATTTTGACGGTTGGGATCGTTGAAATTAGTTTTGGAGAATTCGGAAAACGATAGATTGACTAACACTTAGAGTTTATTTATACTTTCATTAAGTATAACATAAGATTTTGTGGTATCCACTTGTGTAAATATTTTAAATTGAAGATCGAATTCATTCATTGTATTCATATAGGGTCAAGGAGTGTAGTTATAAAAAATCATCAAAATCGGACTTAAAATAATCGTTAAATCGTGATTTTTCGTTTATAACCGTTGAAAAGCTTTGTCCCGTTACTTGATCTTTGAATGTTTTTTTTTTTTGTGATTTTTTGCTGATGTGATCTCCAAGCATATACAAACAATTTTGACGGTTTGGATCGTTGAAATTAGTTTTGGAGAATTTGTAAAACGATAGATTGACTAACATTTAGAGTTTATTTATACTTTCATTAAGTATAACATAAGATTTTGTGGTATCCACTTGTGTAAATATTTTAAATTGAAGATCGAATTCATTCATTGTATTCATATAGGGTCAATGAGTGTAGTTATAAAAAATCATCAAAATCGGAGTTAAAATAACCGTTAAATCGTGATTTTTCGTTTATAACCGTTGAAAAGCTTTGTCCCGTTACTTGATCTCTGAATGTTTTTTTTTTGTGATTTTTTGCTGATGTGATCTCCAAGCATATACAAACAATCTTGACGGTTTGGATCGTTGAAATTAGTTTTGAAGAATTCGTAAAACGATAGATTGACTAACACTTAGAGTTTATTTATACTTTCATTAAGTATTGTCACATCCCGGCCCAGGCAGGACTACTTCCCGGGCCCGACTCCACTACCGTAGCACGATATTGTCCGCTTTGGGCTTACCATTCCCTCACGGTTTTGTTTTTGGGAACTCACGAGCAACTTCCCAGTGGGTCACCCATCATGGGATTGCTCTAGTCCCCTTCTCGCTTAACTTCGGAGTTCCTACGGAACCCGAAACCAGTGAGCTCCCAAAAGGCCTCGTGCTAGGTAGAGATGGGAATATACATTTAAGGATCACTCCCCTGGGCGATGTGGGATGTCACAAGTATAACATAAGATTTTGTGGTATCCACTTGTGTAAATATTTTAAATTGAAGATCGAATTCATTCATTGTATTCATATGGGGTCAAGGAGTGTAGTTATAAAAAATCATCAAAATCGGAGTTAAAATAACCGTTAAATCGTGATTTTTCGTTTATAACCGTTGAAAAGCTTTGTCCCGTTACTTGATCTCTGAATGTTTATTTTTTATGATTTTTTGTTGATGTGATCTCAAAGCATATACAAACAAGTTTGACGGTTGGGATCGTTGAAATTAGTTTTGGAGAATTCGTATGCCATCAATCAAGTTCCATGTGTGTGTGTGTATAATTATATATATATATATTTATTAAGTAGATTTAAATCTATTTATTTTGTATGTATAAATTATAATTGACTGGTTCACGGAATAGTACATACATCACGTCATCACGTGTCACGTGTGTCATTATAAAAATAGTGAGATATGTCATGACAGTCATGTGTGTGATAAAAAGTTAATAACTTTAAAAAAAAAAAAATAATTTCTCACCACTTCTATTAATTCATTTTTCCCTCTCTTTTTTGTTTCCTTTTCAACTTTTTCTTATCATTTTCACTTTTCCCTCCAATATCTTTCCCTAATTCCCTCACTTTTTTGTTTTATTTTCAACTTTTCTTAACATTTTCATTTTCCCTCCATTTTTTTTTTCAAAAAGGGCGGCAAGTTGGCAACGGCAAGAAATTGATTATTGAAGTTTGAATGGAAAGAAATCACATCAAATTTCAATGGATGCAAAATCATGCAATGCATCATGCATATTAAATTATTAATTAATAATTATTATAGTTTTTATAAAATTTAATATATATATATATATATATATAATTATTATAGATAGACTTAATATTTTGGGGGTATAATTATTATAGTATATATAATTATTATAAATTTTATAGTTAATTTAATATATATATATATATATATATATATATTTATTATAATTTTTAGGGGTATAAAATTGTAAAATTAATGTGTATAATTATTACAGTATTTTTTTAGGGTTATAAAATTATAAAAATAATATTCTGCTTATCGTGTATCGTGTTACCCACATGTATACTCGAACCAACCCGTTATTTTAACAGGTGCTTATCGGGTTACCCGATAACGACCCGATTCGTTATCGTGTCGACCCAAACACCTGTTAATTTCGTGTCGTGTCGTGTCGGGTTATCGGGTCGTGTCAGAAATTGCCAGGCCTAATTGCGGGCTCAAAATTTTATTCATGTGGGGGCATAACTGGATTACTTGGGGGCTGGTGCCTACACTGAGATTTGCGTTGGGCGGATCCACAAGTATTTTTGGCTTCAGTAGTACAATACTTATAAATTTCACGCATGACGGTGGATTATGACTTCAAATGCGGTGTGTACATGCAAATTTTTCTCTTTTTAGAATCATACCGAAGGGTTAAGAAAATGAATGTTTTATCTTTTGTATTTATATATATTTCCATATATAACACTTGGGATCCGAAGACATTTATTTTATGACACACATTTTGATATTCATTTTGTGGGCCATTTCGTAACTTATTTCAATAATTCAAATCGTTTATATTATAATTCATCATTTATAGACAACCGTTGCAAAATATTTGACAAATAAAAAATCATTAAGGTATTCATTTGTAGTGAAAAAAAAAGGATGATTATGGGTTTGCAAAGAAACATTAAAATGACTACCATTTAATATAACACTTATATGATTCCAAACTTGGATGATTTTTGGTAAACATGATTTTTGAGAAAATACCTAAAAGATAAATAGTTCAAATCGTTGAAAAAAATTATAGAATGAATGGTACAAAATATGTGTCAAAAAATGGATATCCCCGATCCTAACCCATGTACATACATATTATATATATTTCAGTTATTGCTGCATCTTCTATTTAATTGAATCTTGACTTGCTTGTAATTTATCTTACGTTACTGATAGGAGCATATTTATGCGACTTAAATGGCTTGTTCTCGTACATTTACGTTATGTTTCTTTAGTTATTTTAGTTCTTTATGCTTCTTTTGTGTGTTTTCAGGTTCTAAGGGCAAAGTATGCAAAAGGATGCCTTTTGGAGCCTTTTGGAGCAAATTAGAGATTGGAATGGATATCATATGCTTGGAGCCAAAAGGATGGACGAAATTGAAGACTTGAAGTAGGAAAGTTAAATCCTAAAAAGACCTCATGTTTGAGCATCATTGAAAACTCCTACGCATTTTAGAACACAAAAACAACATTCCTAGCAACCTTAGGACATTGTCGTGTGTTTCCTTGTGTCTCCCTTCCTTGCCATGCAAGGAAGGGCTTTGTTCCCTATTTTAAATACTTAAACACTACCACTTATCATTCACCACATATCATTCACCACTTATCATATCATACATTCATTTATCACTTATCATAAATCATTCACTTATCACTTAACATATCATACACTTATCACTTATCACTCATAATCATCTACACATTTCAACCATTTAAACACATGTACTTCACCTACAACATCCACCTACTTCACCTACAACATCCACCTACTTCACCAACCTCACACACTTACTTCACCTACAAATGACATAGCCATATGTTCCCTCCACTACTCCTATAAATACCCTTGCATTCATTCATTCATGACATCTCATTTCATACACAACACACCACAAACACTTCCATTCCTTCTCTTTGCCGTGAGTTCCCTTGTAATCCAAACACCATTTTTCCATTTCCCTATTAATCCAAACACCACTCCCCAAACCATTCACACCATCAAACTATCCTTAGACCTTGTGCTACAACAACGAGGAAGAGAAGAGTGCCTAAACGTTCATACAATTCAAGTTTGAGTTGTTGGAATGTTTAGGTGTTTCTTTGATTTCAATGTTTAAATTCAATTCTCTTTGTTTGTACGTATGAGGAATGGAAGAGAAGAGTGCCTAAACGTTCATACAATTCAAGTTTGAGTTGTTGGAATGTTTAGGTATTTCTTTGATTTCAAAGTTATAATAAACTAAACCCCCTTTAGCTAGGGGGTGATTCGAAATATATGTTTATGCTTGCATTTTGATTTGATTACTTCTAATTGCGTTTCATAAGTTGTGGATTCAATTTGTTTAACTGTTTGATTGATAACTTATTTATATATGTTTATTGAGAGTGCACGCTTAATTTTCATGCATGAATATGACGCTAGAATATAAGTGAGTTTCACCTAATAGTTACGAACTTATATTCACAAGTAGTGGAGGTTGCTTATAAACAATCGCGTTAAATAAATTCTTGGCATAAGTTTCATGCGTAGTCCATAGTAACGAATGCCTCGTCAACACTTAAAGTTTTCATGATGCTTAATGATCTTTGATTGTATCTTTATTGTGCTTTTCACGTAAAGGACTTTTGGAGAATGTTGTGAATTGCGTTGCGCTAACCCATCCAATTCATTAACTTAAGGAAAACTTGACGGTTAATTTAAGCGGACCTAATTGACCCGGGGCGTTGAGAATTAATGATTTGTTGAAATGCAATTGGAAATCGTTTTATTATGCAAGTATAACATATGTGGAGATGAACCCCGTAGCTAACTTTCCATCCATTTGTTCTTTCTTTTCTTGTTTCTGTTTTCATGTTTAATTTAACTTGTTATTCAATTATGTTAAACATGTGAAACTAATTTCTTTTTAGTTAGAGGCGAATTTGAAGCCATGGACATATGTTGGTTATGATTTGATTTACTCCAGTTATGAATTCATGAACTTTAGATGTGGGTTACTTTTCTGTTTTGATTAAGAACTTGTTTATGTATGTGGGTTGAGGGTCGACACTTAATTTGCATGCCTAAGATTTGATGCTAGGATATAAGGGAATTTCACCTAATCGTTATGAACTTATATTCATGAGTAGTAAAAATCGCTAGTCACGATTGTGTTTAGTAAACCCTAGGCTGGATTAACATGCGTATTCCATAGTTATGAATGCCTAGTCAATGTTTATGATTTCCGTTGAACTTAATGATCTTTGTTGAATGTCTCTATCATGCGTATTCCATGTGAGAGACTTTGATTAGGAATAATTTGGTTGTAATGCGTATCCCATTCAATCCAATGAATCTAGGGAAATCTGAAGGTTAATTTAAGCGGACCTAATTAACTTGGAGCATTGTCATTCATCGTTTGTTGAAGTCATAACTGGGAGTCAAATTATATGCTTATGTTCATGTGTGGATAAGGAACCCTCTAACTAGTTTTTCTTCATTCTATTCCATCAATTTCGTTTGTACAATCTGTTTTGTTTCCAAGTTTCTATTTTAGTTTAATTTCGTCCAAAACCAATCCCCCATTTATTTTAAAGTGTTAGATTAGTTAGAAATACATTTATTTTGTGTTTTTACGTTTTTTTGAGTCAAATCCAAGTGATTAACAATCCCTCCTAATCCCCGGTCCAGAACGATCCCTACTTATACATATACTACAATTTGACGAAAAGAGGGTTTAATTTGTGTGCGTATAAATATCGCACCAAATTTTGTATTTGATAGGAGCATATTTATGCGACTTAAATGGCTTGTTCTCGTACATTTACGTTATGTTTCTTTAGTTATTTTAGTTCTTTATGCTTCTTTTGTGTGTTTTCAGGTTCTAAGGGCAAAATATGCAAAAGGATGCCTTTTGGAGCCTTTTGGAGCAAATTAGAGATTGGAATGGATATCATATGCTTGAGCCAAAAGGATGGACGAAATTGAAGACTTGAAGTAGGAAAGTTAAATCCTAAAAAGACCTCATGTTTGAGCATCATTGAAAACTCCTACGCATTTTAGAACACAAAAACAACATTCCTAGCAACCTTAGGACATTGTCGTGTGTTTCCTTGTGTCTCCCTTCCTTGCCATGCAAGGAAGGGCTTTGTTCCCTATTTTAAATACTTAAACACTACCACTTATCATTCACCACATATCATTCACCACTTATCATATCATACATTCATTTATCACTTATCATAAATCATTCACTTATCACTTAACATATCATACACTTATCACTTATCACTCATAATCATCTACACATTTCAACCATTTAAACACATGTACTTCACCTACAACATCCACCTACTTCACCTACAACCTCCACTTACTTCACCAACCTCACACACTTACTTCGCCTACAAATGACATAGCCATATGTTCCCTCCACTACTCCTATAAATACCCTTGCATTCATTCATTCATGGACATCTCATTTCATACACAACACATTACAAACACATTCTCCCTTCCCTAGCCGTGAGCTTCCCATCCATTCCCTTATAATCCAAACACCACTCCTCACTCCATTCCACACTTCCATTCCCCCAAACCAACTATCCTTAGACCTTGTGCTACAACAACGAGGAAGATAAGAGGGCCTAAACGTTCATACAATTCAAGTGTGAGTTGTTGGAATGTTTAGGTATTTCTTTGATTTCAAAGTTTAAATTTAATTCTCTTTGTTTTGTACGTATGAGGAATGGAAGAGAAGAGTGCCTAAACGTTCATACAATTCAAGTTTGAGTTGTTGGAATGTTTAGGTGTTTCTTTGATTTCAAAGTTATGAGGAACTAAACCCCCTTTAGCTAGGGGGTGATTCGAAACTATGTTTATATTTGCAATATGAATTGATTAACTTTCGTTGGAATTTCATAAGTTGTGGATTCAATTTGTTTAACCGTTTGATTGATAACTTATTTATGAATGTTTATTAAGAATGCGCGCTTAATTTTCATGCATGAATATGACACTAGAATATAAGTGAATTTCACCTAATCGTTATGAACTTATATTCACAAGTAGTGGAGGTTGCTTATAAACAATCGCGTTAAAGGAATTCTTGGCACGAGTTTCATGCTCATCATAGTAACGAATGTCTCGTCAACACTTATAGTTTTCATAATGCTTAATGATCTTTGATTGTATCTTTATTGTGCTTTTCACGTAAAGGACTTTTGGAGAATGTGGTGAATTGCGTTGCGCTAACCCATCCAATTCATTAACTTAAGGAAAACTTGACGGTTAATTTAAGCGGACCTAATTAACCCGGGGCGTTGAGTTTCATAATTTATCGAAAGACCAACTGAGAATCAATCTTGTATGCAAGTGTAACATGTGTGGAGAAGAACCCCTTGGCTATTCCATCATCCATATTTTCATCACATTCATATTTACGTTTTGCCTTTAATTACAATTTGTCCATTTAATTTAATCTCGTCCAAACACAATCCCCCCTTTACTTTATTGTTCAATTTAATTAGAAATCAATTTAGTTATGTTTTAAAGTATTTTTGAATTCTTTGAGTCTAGTATAGTGTTTTATATTGTGTTTTTACGTTTTTGAGTCAAATCCAAGTGATTAACAATCCCTCCTAATCCCCGGTCCAGAACGATCCCTACTTATATCATTACTACAATTGTCAAAAAAAAGGGTTTAATTTGTGTGCGTATAATTCTCGCAGCAAATTTTGGCGCCGTTGCCGGGGATTAGCAAATTTGCTAATCTCTTGGATTGTTCGTTTCTGTTATGTATTTTAGTTTTAGTTTTTGAATTGTGTTTTGTTTGTTGAATTCAAGTACTAGAGAAGAACAACATGGCACTTGATAACGCTTCTCTTTTGTCACAGCTCATGGAAAGGTCCCAAATGCAAAGAGTTGATATATTTGATCTTCAATCAAGGAATAACGTGTTTTCCAATAATTACAGTTCAGATTGGAGTGATCATTCAAACTCTACGTGGTGGGAACCTCAACATGTTCAACAAGAAGGATATTGGCAGCCATACGAGGAGTTCTATTCAAGACCTATGCACCCACCACAACCTCATATTCAATATGCCCAACCAAATTTAAGTTCGTCAATAGATTATAATCAAAAGCTTGATGAATTAATTTGTTTGGTGCAGGGCTTACAAAATCAAGACAATGAGGCTCAACAAGAAGGATATTGGCAGCCGTATGAGGAGTTCTATTCAACGCCTATGCAACCTCCACAACCTGCCCAAAGTAATGTAGGTAATTCAAATGATAATGATACGATCTTTCAATTACTTACTACTCTGGAAAAGCAAATTGGGCAGATAGCGGAGTTCGAAGGACAATTTTGGGACCAAGGCGAACTCCCTAGCTCAACCATTGCAAATCAGAAGGGAGAATTTGAAACTGCCAAGGATTTCATGTTGAGAAGTGACAAAGAGGTTGGAACGGACCCTCAACCATTAAAATCAAATCACAAGGAGGAGGAATACACCCAACCCACGGCAAGGGTGGAAACACCTTTACCGGAGGCACCTATTGCTCCTATGCCATCTAATACAGGTATGGTTGTTCCAAATTTCATTTTTTTTAACCCCGTTCCAACAAGTATCCCTATTCCTTGCAGATTCATGACTTCCAAGGAAGAAGAAGGTGAAAAAGACATCTTGGAAGCCATTCCAAAGGTGACAAGTAGGGAATGTCATGAATTCATCAAAGAGGACGTTCTTGAAACCACAAAATCCAAAGAAGTTAAATTTGATGACATTGGACAAGTCATAACCATCACATGCAATCTGGCCAAGTCCAATATCCCTGAAACTTTCAAAGGAGTGGTGTTTGTCATTGAGTTCTTGTCGGACAAAACAAGTAAGTTTTCTTTTCCAAATTCCATTAGATTTTATACTAACTTATTTTTTTTTATGAATCAGGCACCTACACTAGAATTCATACCAATGCCGGTTCACTTCAAGTATCACCTTCCATTCAAGGACCAATTCCATGCCGTTTGATTTTATTTATGTTAATAAAAAAATAAAAAATAAATAAAAAAAATACTAAACATGGAGAAAGATGGAGCCTTCACAGAGGATGTTTACGTGAAGCCCCACTACGAGGCGTCGAAGCAGAAGGAATAGAAGTGGAAGGCATAGAAGCGGGAGGCATAGAAGCGGGAGGCATCAGAGCGGAAGCGGGAGGCATCAGAGCGGAAGCCATCGGAGCGGAAGGCATCGGAGCTAGAGCATTCCAGGCCTCAATACTTGGCCAAGCGCTGGATGACCCAGGAAAAAGGTGCCTCTGAAGATAAGACGCAAGCCTTTGACGGTCATTGTGAATTCGACCCTCAGATTCTTGCAGCTCATCAAGCTTCCTCTTCATGCCCGCCGAATAGTTATTTGCAAGCACATGCAAACTTCTATTCTCGTACTTAAGCTGTTTGATTTCCTGCTTAAGACTTTCCACCTCTGCCATCAACGATTCCACTTGGCGGGACCGAGCAAGCAGGCGTTGGCCCATGTTGGACACAGAGCTCGCACACTGAACACTAAGTGCGAGGGATTCTTGAACGGCCAACTCATCGGACCGTCCTGACAGCAGCCTACTATCTTTTGGAGTGAGGAGGTTCCTAGCTACTATTGTAGCTGTTGTGGCGTCCTGCATCACAGAGTCTTCACCTGAAAGAGGACCGTTAGAAGATAAGAAAGAAGGGCGCCATACGTTACCTTGACGCGGCGCGGCCGTATCACTGCTGAGGCTCAATTCTAAGCTAAGGTTCGATGAGTTTGCCATTTTTCAAAAGTGTTCAAAGAGAAGGGGTGGATGGAGTAAATTTTCAAAGGGCCGGAGACGATTTTCAAGAATGGGAATTCTTCAGAGTGTGTATGTGGGCGGTGATCGATAGCTCTATAAAAAGCCAAGGCAACGCGTCCACCGATTCAAAAAGCCGGAATTTTCGGCGTAAGTTAGGCGACGCGTTCTCGGCTTTTCAGAAGACGTGTTCAACTTTGTCAAAAGATTTCTTCTTTTCCGACAACACGAGGAGGCCATCGTCGCAACTACACATCTTTAGCCGACAAGCGCAAAGTTCGGCGACGCTTTCTCTGCTTTTCAGAAAACGCAAAGTTCGGCGACGCTTTCTCTGCGCAAAGTAATTGAAAGATCGTATCATTATCATTTGAATTACCTACATTACTTTGGGCAGGTTGTGGAGGTTGCATAGGCGTTGAATAGAACTCCTCATACGGCTGCCAATATCCTTCTTGTTGAGCCTCATTGTCTTGATTTTGTAAGCCCTGCACCAAACAAATTAATTCATCAAGCTTTTGATTATAATCTATTGACGAACTTAAATTTGGTTGGGCATATTGAATATGAGGTTGTGGTGGGTGCATAGGTCTTGAATAGAACTCCTCGTATGGCTGCCAATATCCTTCTTGTTGAACATGTTGAGGTTCCCACCACGTAGAGTTTGAATGATCACTCCAATCTGAACTGTAAGTATTGGAAAACACGTTATTCCTTGATTGAAGATCAAATATATCAACTCTTTGCATTTGGGACCTTTCCATGAGCTGTGACAAAAGAGAAGCGTTATCAAGTGCCATGTTGTTCTTCTCTAGTACTTGAATTCAACAAACAAAACACAATTCAAAAACTAAAACTAAAATACATAACAGAAACGAACAATCCAAGAGATTAGCAAATTTGCTAATCCCCGGCAACGGCGCCAAAATTTGCTGCGAGAATTATACGCACACAAATTAAACCCTTTTTTTTGACAATTGTAGTAATGATATAAGTAGGGATCGTTCTGGACCGGGGATTAGGAGGGATTGTTAATCACTTGGATTTGACTCAAAAACGTAAAAAAACAATATAAAACACTATACTAGACTCAAAGAATTCAAAAATACTTTAAAACATAACTAAATTGATTTCTAATTAAATTGAACAATAAAGTAAAGGGGGGATTGTGTTTGGACGAGATTAAATTAAATGGACAAATTGTAATTAAAGGCAAAACGTAAATATGAATGTGATGAAAATATGGATGATGGAATAGCCAAGGGGTTCTTCTCCACACATGTTACACTTGCATACAAGATTGATTCTCAGTTGGTCTTTCGATAAATTATGAAACTCAACGCCCCGGGTTAATTAGGTCCGCTTAAATTAACCGTCAAGTTTTCCTTAAGTTAATGAATTGGATGGGTTAGCGCAACGCAATTCACCACATTCTCCAAAAGTCCTTTACGTGAAAAGCACAATAAAGATACAATCAAAGATCATTAAGCATTATGAAAACTATAAATGTTGACGAGGCATTCGTTACTATGATGAGCATGAAACTCGTGCCAAGAATTCCTTTAACGCGATTGTTTATAAGCAACCTCCACTACTTGTGAATATAAGTTCATAACGATTAGGTGAAATTCACTTATATTCTAGTGTCATATTCATGCATGAAAATTAAGCGCGCATTCTTAATAAACATTCATAAATAAGTTATCAATCAAACGGTTAAACAAATTGAATCCACAACTTATGAAATTCCAACGAAAGTTAATCAATTCATATTGCAAATATAAACATAGTTTCGAATCACCCCCTAGCTAAAGGGGGTTTAGTTCCTCATAACTTTGAAATCAAAGAAACACCTAAACATTCCAACAACTCAAACTTGAATTGTATGAACGTTTAGGCACTCTTCTCTTCCATTCCTCATACGTACAAAACAAAGAGAATTAAATTTAAACTTTGAAATCAAAGAAATACCTAAACATTCCAACAACTCACACTTGAATTGTATGAACGTTTAGGCCCTCTTATCTTCCTCGTTGTTGTAGCACAAGGTCTAAGGATAGTTGGTTTGGGGGAATGGAAGTGTGGAATGGAGTGAGGAGTGGTGTTTGGATTATAAGGGAATGGATGGGAAGCTCACGGCTAGGGAAGGGAGAATGTGTTTGTAATGTGTTGTGTATGAAATGAGATGTCCATGAATGAATGAATGCAAGGGTATTTATAGGAGTAGTGGAGGGAACATATGGCTATGTCATTTGTAGGTGAAGTAAGTGTGTGAGGTTGGTGAAGTAAGTGGAGGTTGTAGGTGAAGTAGGTGGATGTTGTAGGTGAAGTAGGTGGATGTTGTAGGTGAAGTACATGTGTTTAAATGGTTGAAATGTGTAGATGATTATGAGTGATAAGTGATAAGTGTATGATATGTTAAGTGATAAGTGAATGATTTATGATAAGTGATAAATGAATGTATGATATGATAAGTGGTGAATGATATGTGGTGAATGATAAGTGGTAGTGTTTAAGTATTTAAAATAGGGAACAAAGCCCTTCCTTGCATGGCAAGGAAGGGAGACACAAGGAAACACACGACAATGTCCTAAGGTTGCTAGGAATGTTGTTTTTGTGTTCTAAAATGCGTAGGAGTTTTCAATGATGCTCAAACATGAGGTCTTTTTAGGATTTAACTTTCCTACTTCAAGTCTTCAATTTCGTCCATCCTTTTGGCTCAAGCATATGATATCCATTCCAATCTCTAATTTGCTCCAAAAGGCTCCAAAAGGCATCCTTTTGCATACTTTGCCCTTAGAACCTGAAAACACACAAAAGAAGCATAAAGAACTAAAATAACTAAAGAAACATAACGTAAATGTACGAGAACAAGCCATTTAAGTCGCATAAATATGCTCCTATCAAATACCCCCACACTTAGCTTTTGCTAGTCCTCGAGCAAAACAGAAAAACAAAACAAAAAGAACAAAACACAACCTACACCTTCCAACAATCGTATCAGGGATTTCCAATGCACATGACAAGTTAAAAATCATTATTCTCACAGATTTGAGCCGTCTTTACACTTAAGTACATTCTTACTCATAGTCACCACATACTAGTTCACAATTAAGCATTTAAAACCATGTTTTGAATGTAGTAACATGCCTTAGAGAATTCCCTCAATTTCTTACTAGATGTACTCTCGTTTTTCACACAGATTTTCTGACTACACACCCTACACTAGGTATATGTGAGAAGATTGATGTAAACATGTAGACGAACACTCACATATGTTATAATAAGGAAAGCATTTTCTGGAGTTAATAAGCATGTTTAGATATGATCTCATGAATGGAATGCTACTACTTAGACGCAAGAACCAGTGACACCATAAGCTCATATCAAAGCCAAACTCCACATTATTGAACACATAACGATCAAGATAGAAGTCAAAGGGGTGTAACGGGGCTAAAGGTGTTTGGCTAACAAAGAAGAGATATGGAAAACAAAGGTTCTTAAAGAAATAGCGAGCAAAGCATTTGAATTAACGTAGAATTCACTTTTGAATGAAAACTCAATCTTTTGAACAACAAGGGGGAACAAGCTCTTTTTCCTTTCTTTCTTTTCTTTTCTGTTTTTCTTTTTTTCATATGTTTTTCACAATTTTTTTTTTTTTTCTTTTCTTTTGACTCTCAAAACATACATAAACACTTAAGAACAAAACATTCTCTCCCCCACACTCATTTTCTTTCATAATGTACTCAAAAGGAATTCATTTAAGTCATGCTCACTATCTTTTAAGAACAAGGGTGTGGACAGTCCTAAACTAGGCTAGGTTAGGATAATGTGGGTTTACAATGAATAAAAGCTAAACAAAGCTCAACGGGGTTAAAACTTACAACAAATACGAAAAATGGGAAGTAAGGCTATTTGGCTATGGTGGCAACTACACAACTTCATCTTGACATATGTTATGCAATTCAATGTCATGCTTTGAATGAAACGGATATAAGTTCTAGCATTTAGTTCTATCATGATACAATTGCATTCTAAGTAGCAACCAAGCAAGGAATAATGAGATCATGCAACAACTTTAGGAAACAAAGAATCACAGAAAATAACTCTCCAAAGAAGGTAATGGCTCGAGTCTCACAGGGTTGTAGCGTTATTATGAGTTTCTTCCTTCAAGCATGTTACAAAAACGAATTTTTCTTTTATGATTGCATGTGAAGTCATACATTATAACCATAACCAAGCATATACCAAGAGTAAATCAAACTTTCATCCATGTTTATAACTCTTTTTAACCGTCATGCAATTACAAACCAAATCCTTATCATTGTGTTGGAAGGTACCCTAAGACACAAACACACAAAAACGACTCAAAACACTCTTTTTAGGCTTTTTAAAACATGTTTTTCAAATTTTTATGTGATTTTCGGAGTTATAAGAACAAAACATACTAAAACACTCTCAAACAACTTAAAAACACCTTAAAACAGCAAGGAACAACATTTGAAGTAATGGGTGATAAAATCCCACGAATTTGCATTAACAACATTAGTTACCCCCCCACACTTAAATCAAACATTGTCCTCAATGTTTTAAGCATAGATTCACACAAAAAGCACTTAAACATAGTAAACATGGCAGAATGTAATTAACAAAGAGAAGAGTTTAGGGACGCAAATCTGTTTATGGAGTGTAAATTCCCTCTTCTCCTTGGTGATTTCACTGAGGCTTGATCTTGATGATTCCACAGGCTTACTCTTGAACTGCGCTGCTCCCATCGTTGATTTTCCTTTGTGCTACTCTTGAACTGGGCAGCAGGCTTCTTTTGGTCTCCCCCGAAGGTCTGAGCTTACTCCTTTGGTCTGTTTCTTTGTTCAATCTTTCCAATTCGTATTGAAAAGGGTTGGAGGATAACTCAGCCTACGTTTGTCTCCACATGCTTCAATGTATCATTTTCACTTGCCTTACTCGCTCCCCTTTGCAGAAGTGGTCCCTTCTCTGGAAGTGTATCAACCGTTGAAGATGACTACTCGAGAGCAACGCTAGGTAAGCAATCAGGAATAGATTCCAGGCAGTTGGCTCCAGATCGGAAGACTGACTCCAAGTGCCGGCTGATTGCTTCTTTTACTTTGCCATGCGAGTAAGAACAAGGACAAAGAAAAAGACAGGGAAAGAGCATGATATGAGATACTTTTGCTTTTGACCTTGATGATATGAGATACCTTTGCTTTTGAAGAAGCGGTGAATGAATCAGCACATGTATTTGTTGTGCTGCTTCCTCCTGGGTCATATGTACTCCAGGCATCTGGTATCATCTTTGGGGAAGAAGAAGAATTTGAGTATTTCGAAAGGCTTTGTTGGGAGTGCGCCCTCAGAGGTGAGGGAGAGTTGGGCATTTTCTTCAGGTCTGCCTTGCCATAAAAAATGAAGGTCGACATATATAGAGATAATAGCAAGTGGTGGTACTTTTTACCCTTGTCGACAAACGTTTTGATCCCGCAAATCCGGTTTTTTGAAATAGTGGCGCCTCTTCGATTTCTGAACACGCCTCTTCGATTTCTGAGCAGGCGCCCCTTCGATTTCTGAACGACGCTCCTTCGCTTTCTGAACGACACGTGGTAGTGCAGATGCGGCTCCTTTTGACAAAGCTGCACACGTTTTCTGAAAAGCAGAGAAAGCGTCGCCGAACTTTGCGCTTGTCGGCTAAAGATGTGTAGTTGCGACGATGGCCTCCTCGTGTTGTCGGAAAAGAAGAAATCTTTTGACAAAGTTGAACACGTCTTCTAAAAAGCCGAGAACGCGTCGCCTAACTTACGCCGGAAATTCCGGCTTTTTGAATCGGTGGACGCGTTGCCTTGGCTTTTTATAGAGCTATCGATCACCGCCCACATACACACTCTGAAGAATTCCCATTCTTGAAAATCGTCTCCGGCCCTTTGAAAATTTACTCCATCCACCCCTTCTCTTTGAACACTTTTGAAAAATGGCAAACTCATCGAACCTTAGCTTAGAATTGAGCCTCAGCAGTGATACGGCCGCGCCGCGTCAAGGTAACGTATGGCGCCCTTCTTTCTTATCTTCTAACGGTCCTCTTTCAGGTGAAGACTCTGTGATGCAGGACGCCACAACAGCTACAATAGTAGCTAGGAACCTCCTCACTCCAAAAGATAGTAGGCTGCTGTCAGGACGGTCCGATGAGTTGGCCGTTCAAGAATCCCTCGCACTTAGTGTTCAGTGTGCGAGCTCTGTGTCCAACATGGGCCAACGCCTGCTTGCTCGGTCCCGCCAAGTGGAATCGTTGATGGCAGAGGTGGAAAGTCTTAAGCAGGAAATCAAACAGCTTAAGTACGAGAATAGAAGTTTGCATGTGCTTGCAAATAACTATTCGGCGGGCATGAAGAGGAAGCTTGATGAGCTGCAAGAATCTGAGGGTCGAATTCACAATGACCGTCAAAGGCTTGCGTCTTATCTTCAGAGGCACCTTTTTCCTGGGTCATCCAGCGCTTGGCCAAGTATTGAGGCCTGGAATGCTCTAGCTCCGATGCCTTCCGCTCCGATGGCTTCCGCTCTGATGCCTCCCGCTTCCGCTCTGATGCCTCCCGCTTCTATGCCTCCCGCTTCTATGCCTTCCACTTCTATTCCTTCTGCTTCGACGCCTCGTAGTGGGGCTTCACGTAAACATCCTCTGTGAAGGCTCCATCTTTCTCCATGTTTAGTATTTTTTTTATTTATTTTTTATTTTTTTATTAACATAAATAAAATCAAACGGCATGGAATTGGTCCTTGAATGGAAGGTGATACTTGAAGTGAACCGGCATTGGTATGAATTCTAGTGTAGGTGCCTGATTCATAAAAAAAAATAAGTTAGTATAAAATCTAATGGAATTTGGAAAAGAAAACTTACTTGTTTTGTCCGACAAGAACTCAATGACAAACACCACTCCTTTGAAAGTTTCAGGGATATTGGACTTGGCCAGATTGCATGTGATGGTTATGACTTGTCCAATGTCATCAAATTTAACTTCTTTGGATTTTGTGGTTTCAAGAACGTCCTCTTTGATGAATTCATGACATTCCCTACTTGTCACCTTTGGAATGGCTTCCAAGATGTCTTTTTCACCTTCTTCTTCCTTGGAAGTCATGAATCTGCAAGGAATAGGGATACTTGTTGGAACGGGGTTAAAAAAAATGAAATTTGGAACAACCATACCTGTATTAGATGGCATAGGAGCAATAGGTGCCTCCGGTAAAGGTGTTTCCACCCTTGCCGTGGGTTGGGTGTATTCCTCCTCCTTGTGATTTGATTTTAATGGTTGAGGGTCCGTTCCAACCTCTTTGTCACTTCTCAACATGAAATCCTTGGCAGTTTCAAATTCTCCCTTCTGATTTGCAATGGTTGAGCTAGGGAGTTCGCCTTGGTCCCAAAATTGTCCTTCGAACTCCGCTATCTGCCCAATTTGCTTTTCCAGAGTAGTAAGTAATTGAAAGATCGTATCATTATCATTTGAATTACCTACATTACTTTGGGCAGGTTGTGGAGGTTGCATAGGCGTTGAATAGAACTCCTCATACGGCTGCCAATATCCTTCTTGTTGAGCCTCATTGTCTTGATTTTGTAAGCCCTGCACCAAACAAATTAATTCATCAAGCTTTTGATTATAATCTATTGACGAACTTAAATTTGGTTGGGCATATTGAATATGAGGTTGTGGTGGGTGCATAGGTCTTGAATAGAACTCCTCGTATGGCTGCCAATATCCTTCTTGTTGAACATGTTGAGGTTCCCACCACGTAGAGTTTGAATGATCACTCCAATCTGAACTGTAAGTATTGGAAAACACGTTATTCCTTGATTGAAGATCAAATATATCAACTCTTTGCATTTGGGACCTTTCCATGAGCTGTGACAAAAGAGAAGCGTTATCAAGTGCCATGTTGTTCTTCTCTAGTACTTGAATTCAACAAACAAAACACAATTCAAAAACTAAAACTAAAATACATAACAGAAACGAACAATCCAAGAGATTAGCAAATTTGCTAATCCCCGGCAACGGCGCCAAAATTTGCTGCGAGAATTATACGCACACAAATTAAACCCTTTTTTTTGACAATTGTAGTAATGATATAAGTAGGGATCGTTCTGGACCGGGGATTAGGAGGGATTGTTAATCACTTGGATTTGACTCAAAAACGTAAAAACACAATATAAAACACTATACTAGACTCAAAGAATTCAAAAATACTTTAAAACATAACTAAATTGATTTCTAATTAAATTGAACAATAAAGTAAAGGGGGGATTGTGTTTGGACGAGATTAAATTAAATGGACAAATTGTAATTAAAGGCAAAACGTAAATATGAATGTGATGAAAATATGGATGATGGAATAGCCAAGGGGTTCTTCTCCACACATGTTACACTTGCATACAAGATTGATTCTCAGTTGGTCTTTCGATAAATTATGAAACTCAACGCCCCGGGTTAATTAGGTCCGCTTAAATTAACCGTCAAGTTTTCCTTAAGTTAATGAATTGGATGGGTTAGCGCAACGCAATTCACCACATTCTCCAAAAGTCCTTTACGTGAAAAGCACAATAAAGATACAATCAAAGATCATTTTATGAAAACTATAAGTGTTGACGAGGCATTCGTTACTATGATGAGCATGAAACTCGTGCCAAGAATTCCTTTAACGCGATTGTTTATAAGCAACCTCCACTACTTGTGAATATAAGTTCATAACGATTAGGTGAAATTCACTTATATTCTAGTGTCATATTCATGCATGAAAATTAAGCGCGCATTCTTAATAAACATTCATAAATAAGTTATCAATCAAACGGTTAAACAAATTGAATCCACAACTTATGAAATTCCAACGAAAGTTAATCAATTCATATTGCAAATATAAACATAGTTTCGAATCACCCCCTAGCTAAAGGGGGTTTAGTTCCTCATAACTTTGAAATCAAAGAAACACCTAAACATTCCAACAACTCAAACTTGAATTGTATGAACGTTTAGGCACTCTTCTCTTCCATTCCTCATACGTACAAAACAAAGAGAATTAAATTTAAACTTTGAAATCAAAGAAATACCTAAACATTCCAACAACTCACACTTGAATTGTATGAACGTTTAGGCCCTCTTATCTTCCTCGTTGTTGTAGCACAAGGTCTAAGGATAGTTGGTTTGGGGGAATGGAAGTGTGGAATGGAGTGAGGAGTGGTGTTTGGATTATAAGGGAATGGATGGGAAGCTCACGGCTAGGGAAGGGAGAATGTGTTTGTAATGTGTTGTGTATGAAATGAGATGTCCATGAATGAATGAATGCAAGGGTATTTATAGGAGTAGTGGAGGGAACATATGGCTATGTCATTTGTAGGTGAAGTAAGTGTGTGAGGTTGGTGAAGTAAGTGGAGGTTGTAGGTGAAGTAGGTGGATGTTGTAGGTGAAGTAGGTGGATGTTGTAGGTGAAGTAGGTGGATGTTGTAGGTGAAGTACATGTGTTTAAATGGTTGAAATGTGTAGATGATTATGAGTGATAAGTGATAAGTGTATGATATGTTAAGTGATAAGTGAATGATTTATGATAAGTGATAAATGAATGTATGATATGATAAGTGGTGAATGATATGTGGTGAATGATAAGTGGTAGTGTTTAAGTATTTAAAATAGGGAACAAAGCCCTTCCTTGCATGGCAAGGAAGGGAAACACAAGGAAACACACGACAATGTCCTAAGGTTGCTAGGAATGTTGTTTTTGTGTTCTAAAATGCGTAGGAGTTTTCAATGATGCTCAAACATGAGGTCTTTTTAGGATTTAACTTTCCTACTTCAAGTCTTCAATTTCGTCCATCCTTTTGGCTCAAGCATATGATATCCATTCCAATCTCTAATTTGCTCCAAAAGGCTCCAAAAGGCATCCTTTTGCATACTTTGCCCTTAGAACCTGAAAACACACAAAAGAAGCATAAAGAACTAAAATAACTAAAGAAACATAACGTAAATGTACGAGAACAAGCCATTTAAGTCGCATAAATATGCTCCTATCAGTTACCATAAATGCAGGTGTACGAGCAAATAATAGAGGCATCGGGGCGGGGAAAGGTTAAAATTCATCGGTTATCAAAAGTCTTGGGGGTTGCTGGCCGTGTTTCTTTTGTCTGCAGGCGCGACGGTATGGGAAATATATTTAGCTGACAACACACCTCAAACGGCAACACGCGCGGCTGTGGTGGCTATATCATCAGTTGGAGGTGCGACGCTAGGAAGCGCTATAGGGGTTGCCCTGGCAAGCTGTCTCCCGGTACATCCTTTATTCGTGATGACGGCAGGAATAATAGTTAGCATTGCAGGAGCTTTTATTATTGGGGATTTCGCCGGTTGGTTGGTTGATTTGATTTTTGAATCTGTGGGTAGTACCACCTTGAGCACTGAGGGGCTTCGGTGCTACGTAGCACCGATGCTGGATGGCGTCGCTTTAGCCCGCCAAATTATGCATCATCATCCATCAAAATATTAAAAATTTATGATGTGCATCTGTATGGATAATATTGTTGAAGTATAAATCGTGAACTGATGTGTTAAGTGTTTGTATTAATCCTAGCTTACATTGCTGGATTAATCAGCTTTGGGTTTAAATGTAATTTGCCTTATTTAAGTCTTATAGGTTTTATATAAGTGAGGTGCCTCTTCATCTCATAAGATGTAAGATGGAAGACTGAGATTGATTTGATATAAGCTTAAACATTGCCAAAACTATGTAACCGTTTGCAGAGTGTGGGATTACTTCAGTCTCTCTCTTCTCAGCTCATGTTGTATGTGTGAATGAATTTTGCAGAGTAACATTCTCTGCTTGCAGTCTCTGTCTGTCTGTCTGTCTCTCTTTCTCTCTCTCTCATCGTTCTCCATTTTTCTGTACTGTGATTATTTCTTCTTCTAGAAGAAGTTGTGCGGTTGCTGCACACAAATCTCTCATTTAAATTCAAATTCTAACAAATATGTGGTCCCCTACATTGGCCAATGGCAACATTATTATTTAATGATTATCAATTACTTGATCTTGAAAAGATAATTAGTTCCCATAATGATAGAGTAGTTGGAAGATTGCCTATGTTGTAAAAAAAAATTAGAATTTAAGCTCATGTGGCGAAGTTTGTTAGGATTTATGCCCAAAATTAAAAATTCCGTCAACTTTTGTTATTATTAGCACATGGTGTGCTAACAATTAACATAAAGTTGACGGAATTTTTAATTTTAAGCATAAATTCTAACAGACTTTATCACATGGGCTATCTTCCAACTATCATATCACCACAGGGACTAATAATTCAATTAGGCCTTACCTTTTATTTTTTATTTTTTATTTATTTTTTCCTTTTTTAAGAACTTCTTTATTGAATTATTGGGCAAACCAAACTACACACAGGGAAAAAACTAAGAGGGAAAAAACTTGGCTCATATCCTGAAGTATTGGGCAAACCAAACTACACACAGGGATCCGAATTGCGGCCGTTAATGTAACCTACCCCTCCCCGCTCAAAGCAATTGGAAGGTGCCAAGCCCCCGATAGCGGCCTCCCCTATAAACATGAACCAAGAAAATTTTGACCGTAGACAACATAAAAAAGTACAAACAAATCCGATAAGTCGGAAGCTGAAAAAGGCTACGCAAATAAGCATAACAGCACAAGCAGGACAACAATCCCACCAATAAGTACCTGGCAGTCGACACCATAATTAGCCATAGAATTCGCCGCCTGAACCTGATTACCCTCTAAAAAAATATGGGAAACTCAAAATTGTCATGGAAGAAAAGAATATTATAATTGGCTGCTCAAAGATGAGTAAAAATTCCTACTCAAAATTTTTAGAATTTGAATCACAAAGCTTTGTGCATATAATCAAAACCGTTCATATTATCAATCACACGGAAAAGATTATCTTTGGAAAAAATGAATTAAAAATAAGGTCATTTAGTCAATCTATTCTAGCAAATATATAGACAGTTCGTAATGCTTTTACCAATTTCGTTCATTTGTTTTTATACAATTTGATGACTAAACAAATTTACTTTTAATTTATTTTTTGCAGAGTAGATCTGCATAGGGTGATTTATATTATGAACGATTCCGATTATCCTTTTGAGTAGCCAAGTATTCTTCGGGAGAAAACCCTGACAGGTATGCCAATGTAAACGTGGGGCCCAAGGCACCTGCGCCATAGAGGAAGAAAGAAAATGGACTACTAGAGATGAATCACATTCAATCGACAATGCTTGCGAACCATTTTTAATCGCCAAAGAAACCGCATGAATCACAGCATAAAGCTCAGCCTCCAGAGAAGAAGTCAGACCAAGGGAGCCCGCAAAACAACCCAGCACAAGAGCACAAGTCCATTATGATCACGGAAAATCCCATCAAGCCAGCCAAACATGGGGAACCTCCAGCTGCACCATCCGTGTTTACTTTAACCAAATTTGAAGGATTTTGATGCCCAGAAACTCCAATGGCTCATAAAATAACTCAGAAACTGAATTTCATGGAGCCTAGTTTAAAAGAATGAATCTCAACAAGTTGAGTTTGATCGCCCTAATTAAAGAAGCAACAAAACATAGCCCATCTCGAAAACGCAAATTATTCTGAGTCTGCCATAGTAAATAAAAACCCGCACCAATTAATCCTCACCATAACATTTGCAACTGAGTACCCGGAGCCTGATGTAGTGGATAAGTGAAAAACCCATGGATATCATGATACCAAGAACAAACTTGAAACCATGTTAAACAAGCCGACCAAAATTGTCTTGCAAAAGCACACTAAAGAAAGAGATGATCCACCGCAAGGGGATCACATAGAAGCCAACATAAAACCTCTCTACCTTGAAGCATATCATCAGTCAAAAGTTTACCATGCAAAAATTTCCATAAAATTACTCAATTACGTGAGCGAAAGCATGGATGCCAAACCCATCGATCCTAAAGAACATGAGGTTGACGACTACGCTAAAAATCACGAGCAAGCTTAACTGAAAGATTCCCATCAGTGCTGCCATCCAAAATAAAATCCGAGACCAAAGCATGCAAACGATTAGAAATAGGCAGAGGAAGTCCCAACTGATCAGAAACCAGCACATCCAACCACTTTGAATGCCAAAATTTCACCTGACCACCCAAACCAATAATCCATTTTTACCCATCAGAGATAGCCGAATATAAGGGACGTAGCCCAGGCCATACCGAAGAACACTTGTAAGACGAACAAGGATGACCCAAATTATTGAAAAATCTCCTCCGAAAAAAACTATAAGCCATACTAGAAATCACTCGAATGTCCCAAAAAAATTTCATTTGAAAAGCTAGATTAAGAGCTGCAAAGTTGCGAATACCTAAACCACCCTCATTATACGCACAACACTACTTTTCTCAAGCAACAGTGAAAAAACCACTTGTATCAGCGCACAACTTGACCAAATAAAATTACGAGCCCAATTCCGAACTTAAGTCAGGACAGAAGAAGGCCAAGCATAAGCTGAAAAGCTAGGAGATAACAAGCTTACCACCACCGATTTGAGTGAAGTAATACGACCAACCATAGAGAGAAGGTGTCCTTGCCATAACATACGAGCTCGGATCCTATCCACCAAAGCTTGGAAATTTTGTTTACAAGGCTCACCTCGAAACAGAGGACCACCTTTGTAACTGATGGGAGCTCACCCTGAGCAATTCCCAGCAAAGAAAGAATCTGATGTCGGCTATGGGTCGCCTTGTTAGAATGCACAATTAATATGACATATTAAGAGGCAACCTCAAGTCATTTGCATGATTTTAGAATTTAAATGCATCTGGTTGAAATGGTTGCCACGCAAAATGCCAAAGCCTAAATACTAAAGGAAGTTCGTTGTACAGATGCAAAAGCAGGCTAAACCAAAAGCAAAAAAGAAAAGTTTAGATCATTGAGGAGGCGGAGCTTTAGAAAGTAGCATAATAATCTTAGTCTTGGTTGAATTTGAATGATAAGTAAAATAAAGAAATTAACATATTCTCTGAAGATTAATTTCCAAGATTTAACAAATAAACTTTAAAAATATTTTAATTTCTCATTTGACAACCAAGAGCAAGAAAATTGTACTACTATCTAAAACTTCACCTCCGCAATCTTCTAACTAGCCACTTTCTTGATCTCCACTGCAATGAATATTGTGGAGCAAAAAATAATTCTAAAAATGCAGAACATGACGCATGGACTTTATGCCGAAGAATATAAAATTGCCCTTATTAAATGGACAGCAGGACACAATTATTCCCATGCACAACTCAACATACTTGGAGGTTCAAGAAGTTGACTACAACTGCTCTCAGCTCCCATTCTTGTGGCATGGAAAAGTTAAAGACATTAATCACCAAATCCTATCTTGACAAAAAAAAAAAAAAAAATCACCGATTCATATCTTTAATACATTCACAATTAAAGATCAACTCCATCAAATAAGGAATCCCTTGCACAATCAATCATGGATGTTTCTATCATCATCTCAAGATATTATCTCCTAATTAATATCTTAATTAATATCTTGGGAATATTATTTCCTCATTCATTCAATGAATGACACATGGCCAATCGGATGCCGCTATGTGTATGCCATAACCCTAACCCTATGGCCAGCCACTCCTCCCTATAAATGCCTTCATCTCCATCAAATTTTGGTAAGTTTTATGCTACACATACAAACTCGAAACACTTACTCTTTTCAAAGATACTGACTTAGGTATCAGAGATCCATTGCCCCCCCCCCCACACACCAAAAAAAAAAACCTCGTGGGGCACGTGTGACCTTGGTCTCGATGAAAAGTGTTGAGTCTTTTGTAGGTATAAATTTGTCAAGATTGAAAACGATGAATTTTTGCTACCCCACATGTTTTTTTGTTTTTGCATTTGCTTCTGGCCTGGTTGCCTCTATAAATCACACAAATAATAACCAAGCCGCACATACAATAATTAAAAGCAATACGCATGAATCCTGTGCTAGTTAGATTCGCACATGATAAACAAATCAAATCCGAGCTAGCTGCCAAGGATCACATTCCAAACTAATACATTGGTTAACAAAAATAACAACATTAACAAAGCATGTAAAATCCCACACACCTCATTCCGTTTTGGGTCTTTTGGAAAAGTTGATGGCTTGTTTCTCCGCAGTAGGACTAACTCTATAAAAGTGTTGCAAATAATCACCCACAACCACCTTCTCATACCCCTCATCTTTCAAGGAATTACGATCCCTTATAGGATCAATCAAAGTTCGGGGAGATGGATTATAGAACAAAGCCACTGAGAAGCGCTCAACATCCATTTGGGTCACAACCCTATGCCATGGGCTTTTTAACTTTCCATTGCACATAATCTCTAGCAAATCTCCCATATTCACTAGCAATGCCTCTGGTGGCCAAGGCACATTCACCCATTTCTTGTCCTTCAAAACCTGGAGACCTCCAGCGGTGTCGAATTGCATAAGTAGAGTAAGGGCACTGGCATCCGAATGCGGAGTTAGACCGAGGGCATGGTCTGGTCTAGGACATGGTGGGTAGTAGTTGACTCTCACATTGATCTCACTGTCTTTGGGGTCAAAATTTTGGAGGAATACATGTTTTTCTAGTGATAAGGCTTCGGCAAGGGCTTCCAGTAAGTCATTCAAGATGGTTCTTGCTTCATGAACGTATTGCTCTATAGCATGCCTGTTTAACAAAAATGTTGATTAGTGTTTAAAATTTTTGTGGCTAATGGTTAGGGCGATGGATTAAAGATAAGTTGCTTCACGGCGTGCACACACACACATATATAAACAAGCCCCTTATCACCCATTGCAATATTTCCCACTTTATATTATGAAATTATTCTAACAATTACAGCGTTCCATGAGCTGATCAAGAATTTGATTTATTCTAAATCACTAAATGTTTGAATCAGTTGGCTAAATTCATTATCAATGTTGGAATTTTTTTAATTTATTCTAAATACTTAAATCACTTCAGCTAAATTCATTATTACTAAGTAACTGTTTAATAACTATTTCGTTTTTAACTTTTGTTTTCACTTTTTGAAAACTAAAAATAGAAAAATTCTCAATCTCCGAAAAAAAAAATTAAAAAGATTATCATGTGTCAGAAAATAAAGGTACCAAAAGTATGATCGATGCACACTTATGTTTTATTTGGTGAAATGCGGCACCTGAAATCGGCAGGCCTTTGAGGCCAAACATGAAGCCCTTGGGTTGCTCCGACAGGAGCTGCTTTCACAGTCACACGGTCAATCCAATCCAACGGTTGATCTTCCGACTTCACAAAGTTCCGGCCGTACCCCATGTTATCCACACTCACATACGACCCAACGCTTGCTTTCTTCTCTTCAAACGACAACCCAAAGAACTCCTTGACCACATCCTTCACACCATCTAAAACATGCCCTGGCACACCATGGTCCTTGATTATGAGCATACCCCAAGCATTAGCACCACTTGCTAGCTCGGCCAGCTCTCGGGTCCAGTCTGTGGACTCAGACCGGGCTCGTAATTTAGCCATGCTTATGGATGGTAGGACTTCTGAGACATTATTAAGCAAAGATAAGTCGACAACATCATAATCGTGTTCAAGGTGCACCCTTATGAATCTCTCAGGCAAATGTTTGAATCCTCGCCGAGCGAGTTCTTGAACCACGGGCACTCTGGAAGTTCTTAATTGACCTTCTTGGTCTAGGTAGGTGGCTTCATGGAAGCAATTTTCACTCAGCTCCTCCATATGAGTCTCTCTAGCCAGCTAATTAAGCACTTCCTATTTCTTAGAACATGGATGGGCAAATGTGCTTGATGATTGTAGGAAACTTCAGACCTTAAGAGGGATTGCGTAATTGGTTTGCATGCTTACCTGATAAGTAACTAGTGAAATTTAGACCACATCTTTGATCAACTTGTTTAGTTCTAAAGGAGATTGATCGATTGCATGGGCCATGCGAAAATGACGCTTTGATTGGGTACATGAGGCCAGGCCAGAGGCCTAGAGGCTAACTTGTATTGCATTACAAGTATATTGGACCTGTAAAAACTGGAAAGAGGCCTTATATACAAGTCAACATACTAACTTTGTCCGACCAGAAAACGTAGATGGAACTACTTTACCGGATCACTTTTGAGTATTTAACGTGGCTAGCAAGGGTACGATTTGATTTTAAGTCACGTTTACTGTGATGCACTTCTGAGCCTATACATATCCCAATAGGAAATGCATCTAGAGTCTAGACCCACCAAACACGCTAAAACTCCCATCCAATTTAGTCAGACTTGTCATGTCAAAGCAGGTATGCGAAACACGGGCTAATACTAACATGCAGGGTAATTACAAGTCACTCTCTTCCAAAGATAATCATGTTTCTACTACTGTAAAAGGTTAAACAATTTAGAGCTTGTGGGATCATTATATAAATTGGTATTCTTCCACACAGTTCATGTCATGTGCTCAGGTACAAGTTCTTGATTGTTCGTATTCTTGTGGCCCACTATTACAAAATTAGCTTTAAATGTCGGATGATGGTGATGGTTAATAAGCCATTATGTTAGATAAAAGTAATCCGGCACATTTTTTAATTAGTGTCGGATAAAACGTAATTACTATCGGTTATATCCGCCAGTACTTACTGGCGGATAATTAGCGTCGGTTTAAATTGCCACAAATTTTTTTTAACCGCCAGTATTTGTGTTTTTTTTAATATTTTTTTTTTATATATTTTGGCAGTTTTTAAGTTAATAGTGGCGGTTATAACCGACAGAAATTGACTATTTTATTATTTTAGTATTCTGGCGGTTATTATTTTAGTATTCTACCGGTTATAACTGACAGAAATCGACTATTTTATTATTTTTACGCCAAAAGTTTTTCTGTTTGTTGTTCATTCAGATTTCTTTCTCTTCTTCATCTTCAATCTCATATTTCTTTCTCTTCTTCATCTTCAATCTTCAATCTTTATCTTCAATCTTCAATCTTCAATCTTTATCTTCAATCTTCAATCATTTTCTTCTCTTCATCTTCAATCTTTTTGTTCTCTTCATCTCACAGGAAGTTTTTCATTTCTTTTGCTTCCATACTTTTTATCTTCTATTTCTTTCTTCATCAAGCATTTCATCTTTTTCTGATTTGATTTTGCAAGGGCTTTATTTGGTTGGCTGACCACGTAAAGAGTAGATCGACGACAGAATTCTTCAATAGTTCAGGTTTTATTGTTGAACTTCTTGATGTTTAAATTGTTTGTTTAACACACAAGATTATTTATTTAGAGATTTTAATTTAATTAGTATGATAAATTAGGATTATTTGTGTTCCATTAGTTTATTTTATTTACTTAAATTGTTATGAAGAAATTGAGATAAATATTATTTGTAAATATTTATGTTAAATTGATAATATTTAATATACCATAAATTGGTAATATTTAGTAATATAGGTATATATTATGTTAATTAATTAAATATTTCACTCCAATTGCTATGAGGATATACAAAACTTAAATTTAATAAATAATCAAGAGTGTAGATAAACATATTTTTGTTAAGCTTTGATTGTTTTTTTAATTTGTTTTACTGTGATAGGTTTTGAAAATTAAATTGCAATTGTGGTAGTCCGCGGTTGAAAGATAGGGATTGAAATTTCTAATAGTTATGCCTATATGATAGGGATTGAAAGATTGTAGGCATCTTAGTTTCAAAGTAATATTTGCTATTGTACAGTGGTAAAACATGGAAAAGATTTGGTTGACAATATCGCGAAATTTGGAAGCATATACAGATGGAATTAATTTGTTTTTGGATCAAGCAGTTGTGAATGGTGCTGGCCCCGATAAGTTTAGATGTCCTTGCAAAAGATATTGTAATCGATATACTTTTGTTAGAAAAACTATTGTCGAACATCTTGTGTTGTATGATATGGATAAAGATTACAAAAATGCTTTGTGGCGACATCATGGGGAACCTTTCATTGGAGAGCAAAATATGAGGATTGGAGAAGAAGGTGTTGGGCCGTCTACTGAAACAAGAGATCGGTTGACTGGTATTCATGATGTTCTTAATGATGTATTTGTCCAACCATTAACGGAAGAAGGTATTGGGCCGTCTACTGAATCTCTTTCTAGGGAAGGGTGTTCGAAAGAGGTCGAGACTTTTTTTTTAAGTTGCTTGAAGAGACAGATCAAGATTTGTGGCCAGGTTGTAATGAATTTAAAAAATAGGCGGTTGTAAGATTGTATCAGATCTTCACCACGTTACTCGAGTTAATTAGAAAAATGTTGCCTGATGGAGATTGGTTGCCTGAATCTTGTTATAAGGCAAAAAAACATACAAATGACTTGGGTCTGATGTATGTGAAGATTGATGCTTGTCCCAATAATTGCATAATCTATTGGAAAGACACTGTAGAGTTGACCGCATGCTCAGTTTGTGGTAAATCAAGATATAAAAATGTCAACGAAGATGATGGCTCTAGAAAAAAAAATCGCAGCTAAGGTTATGTGGTATTTTCCTTTAAAACCACGATTGTAGCGGTTGTATATGTTGAAGCATACGGCTTAACATATGAGGTGGCACACAACTGAATGTCCTAAGGATGGGTTTATGAGACATCCTTCAGATTCTCCAGCATGGAAGCATTTGGATAATTTATATCCGGAGTTTGGATCAGAAATGCGAAATATTCGATTAGGGTTGGCCAGTGATGGATTTAATCCTTTCAGAAAAATGAGGCAAGATCATAGCACATGGCTTGTGGTGCTTTCAGTTTACAATTTACCGTCCTGGATGTGTATGAAGCAACCCAATTTGTTGTTGTCTCTGTTAATACCAGGATCGCGCAGTCCCGGTAAAGAGATTGATGTATATATGCGTCTATTGATTGATGAGTTGAATGAGTTATGGGAGGTGGGCACTCCTACTTATGATGCGTATTCCAACCAAATTTTTGCGACGAAGGCTGCCGTCTTATGGACTATAAGTGATTTTCCAGCTTATGGAATGTTATCAGGATAAAGTACACATGGATATAAAGCATGTCCACATTGCATGCATGATAAAGAATCTATTTACTTGCCGGCGAGTAGTAAGATTTGCTATTTGGGGCATCGATGCTTTCTTCCTGTTGATCATATGTTTTGAAGGCAAACCACATCTTTTAATGGTCGGCGAGAGCATCGTAGTGCACCAAGGCAATGGACTAGTTTACAATGTCTTGATGAACTTTGTACTTTGAGATTTACTTTTGGAAAACCGAAGAAAGATGCTCGGTTAGGCAACACAAAAAACGAACTGAGAGCAGTATAAGTAGTAAGAGCCAGTGGAAGAAGAAATCTATTTTTTATGAACTACCTTATTGGAGGCATCTATTGATTAGACACAATCTTGATGTTATGCATATTGAAAAAAATATATGTGACAATATAGTGGGAACATTGTTAGATATAGATGAAAACGTCTAAGAATAGATTGGTTGCACGTGCAGATCTTGAAATCTTGAACATAAGACATGGACAACATCCACGTAGGGAAGGAAATAGAACATTTCGACCTCCAACATTGTTCACATTGAAAAGAGAAGAAAAAACTGCATTTTGTGAAGTGTTGTCTACTATTCGAGTTCCCGATGGATATTTATCAAATTTGTCGCGATCTGTGCATGTGAATGAACGAAAAATACATGGATTAAAAAGCCACGATTGCCATGTTTTAATGCAGCAGTTACTCCCACTTGCAATACGTGTGGTTTTGCCTAAATTTGTTACTATGATATTATTAGAGTTGAGTGCAATTTTCAGACAATTGTGTAGCAAGGAGTCCGAGGAAGGTTTCAAGCAACTGAATTCAAGAATTGCCTTGACACTATGTCAATTGGAGAAGATATTCCCGCCTGCATTTTTTGATGTAATGATGCACCTCCCAGTTCACTTGGCAGATGAAGCAGCTATTGCAGGGCCTGTTCAATATAGATGGATGTATCCAATTGAACGGTAATTAACAAATCTTTATAAAATTTGTTAATTTATAATGATAATTTTTATTAGTAATTATAATAATTTGTGTTTTGTATTATAATTATAGGTATTTGCAAACACTGAAGCGTTATGTTTGTAATAAAGGTCATCCTGAAGGTTCTATTACTGAAGCATATTTGGTGGATGAATGCTTGTCCTTTTGTTCCATGTATCTTAGAGATGTCGAGTCTCGTCGCACTCGTAGAGGTTGAAATGAAGATAGTATTGGACGTGGAGTATCTGGTGGGTTATCAATTTTTGACTCTAAAGGATGTTATATGGGTTCAGGAGAAAATGTGGAACTTGAGTTAAATGTTCTTGATCAGTGCCATAGATACATTCTAAATAATTGTGATGAGGTCAACCCATTTAGAAGGTAAGAACATCTAGTCATACGTCTTAATGTTTTATCAATTTTCTTTACTTTGAAAAATTAGTTAAGCATATTTGGACCTGATTGGCTAGGCAACAAATTCTTGAAAAATCGACATCGTCGAGCAAGGCTAACTGTGCGACAAATCAAGGAGTTAAGCAAGAAGGAATTTCTAGAATGGTTCAAGCAACATGTGAGTTAATATAACGGTCACATTATTACTTTTTTTTTTTAATTTTTTTTTTTTTTAACATTTTAATTATGATGTGTTTATATTTGTTGTGTCAACTTTTATCCTTTTACTTATTACAGATTAATTCAAGATGTCATGCTAATGACATCTTGATATTTGAAGACTTGCATTGGCCAGCCAATTATCCTAGTAGGGTTGTGATGAGATATAAAAGTCACATTATTCATGGGTTCAGATTTTGTACAACATATGTGGACGATAAGCATAAAAATCAAAATTGTAGTGTCTTTGTACCTGCAAATGTCCCTGGTGCAATTGGGCAAGTGAATTGTTATGGCAGAGTCATAGACATGTTTGAGGTTAAATATTGTGGCCCTACCTAAGCAGGAGACAAGGGTCGAGCTGTGATGTTGTTTAAGTGCGAATGGGTTAATAGTGAAAGTCCAAGAGGTATGAAGACCGATCAATATGGATTTACTTTAGTAAACTTCAATCGATTGGGATTTAAAGATGATCCTTTCATATTAGCTTCACAAGCATTACAAGCATTTTATGTGGAGGACACAATTGAAAAAGATTGGCATGCTGTTGTTCGAACGCAGCCGAGAGGTTTGTTTGACGTATTAGAGGATAATGATGCACTTGATGATTATGCTATACCTGATTTGGATGATCGTGTACTGGACAATGAAAATTTGCATACAAGGGTTGGTGTGGAAGAGACTCATTTTCACAAAGTATTACCGTTGCCTACCTAGTTCCCTCATTTTGTCAATGTCGATGATGACCTAATAGAAGATGAAATGGAATAGTTTTATTATTTACCTTATGCTTTTTAAGTATTAATTAGACTATATTTCAATTTGTGTGGTGACTTTTATTTAAAATATTTTAGTTTGTGTGCTAAAATTTAAAATGTTATTTAAAAACACATGGTTTAATTTTTTTTTTTTTTAAAGTCATTCCTTGTCGGATATAACCGACACGAACATAACAAAATTTTGGGCGGGGTTAAGGCGCACAAAAACCGACGAAGGAAAATTTTGTGGTGGTTTTTGGATATTTTTGTCGGTTATAACTGACACAAACCTGACATGCATATTAAATAGGTGAGCGCTTTTTAGTCATGTTGTCGGATATAACCGACACTATGTACTTTATTGTTAGTCATAACCGACAGTACTCTGACATCTATAACTGCACCGTCCTGACATATATAAATGCACTGTACTGACAAAAACATAAAAGCTCTGTCGGATTTTAATTTTCTGGTGGTTTTAGTTGAATTTCTGTCAGATATAACCGACAATATTTATTACCCTCAACTACTTCCCATTTTCACTTCAGCTTCTCCTCCCCATTTTCACTTCAGCCATTTTCACTTCAGCCATTTTCACTTCAGCCGTTCTTTTCCTTCCCATTCTCACTTCTACCCATTTTTACTCCTCTTCTCCTTCCCATTTTCACTTCTACCCTCCTTTTCCCTTTTCCATTTTCACATCCACCCATTTCTATGGAGGAACAAAATGAATGTAGGACCCGTGGAGCTGCTATTCCAACATGGAAAGGAAGACAACTTTGTCTATTTGATTCGACAGGGAAATGTGTTAGTGAAAATGCCGGTGAATTTTTGAAATTGATAGCCTCGGAGGTTAGGGATCCAAGACATATTCCATTGAAGAGGGATTGGCGCTTGAAATGATAAGGAAGTTTTGTGGGAAAGAATTAAAGTATATATTTTTGTTTTGTACTTCTATATTTCGAGACTATATTTCGGATCTATACTAACATGTTTGTTTTTATGAAAATAGGGGAATATCATATTTCTTGATGAAGACCTTGATAGAATGCCTATGATTTGTAACATGACTCTCCATGTTGCGGATCATGCATACAAGGAATATCGTAATTGTTTGAAAGCGGAGTATTACACCAAAAGACAAGAGCATGAGTGCTCAGAACCTCCCCCTGGTGCGGATGGTGATTAGTGGGTCGAGATGTTAGAGTATTGGGATAATCCTAAAACAAAGGTAAAAAATTAATGATTTGATATTTGGTATTGAAATATGTTTGTCTTATAAGGTTTTTTTTTTTTATACTTTTTAGGAGGTGGCAGAGAAAAACAAGTATAATCGGGACTTAAAAATGATGAACCATACAACTGGTTCAAAAACGTTTGCTCGGGTTCGCGAGGAATTGGTATGTGTTATTATTTTGTAATATATGTAGTGTTTTTTATTTTTGTATTTATAATCTGGGGGCAATCTGTATTTGTTTTTCTCAACAAGCATGGTAAGGAGCCATATCCCATCTTCTTTTTTTTCGAGCTACCCATACCCGAAAAGATGACTCTTGGGTTGATGAATTGTCACAACAGAGGGGGGTAAATGATTTGTAACTCTATTCAGATTATGACTATTTGTATTTAATTCTTATTTATCTTTCTATTTCGATTGTTGAATTTGTGTTCTAACACATTATTGAAACACAAAATCTATGTTTATATGAACCTTGTTTATCTTTCTGTTTTTATGAACTTGATTGATGAATCTGCTTTTATGAATCTTATTTATTTTTCTATATTTCAACTTTTAATAATCTTTTATTATTTGGTTTAAATATTATATTGCAAGACATCTATAGAGAGTCAAATTCAGTCAATTGTCGAGTCTAGAGAAGAGGACACCTATGAGGTTAGAACACAGATTTATGTTGAGCAGATGCGTTCTGAGACTAGAAATAGGGTTTGAGGTTATGGTCATGGGGTGATACCAGAGATGGTGTCATATGCAAGCTCTTCAGGTGCTAGGTATTCCAGGGAATCATCCAAGGGTGCATTAGCCAAGGTGGTAGTTGAGAACAACGAATTGAAGAGGAAGGAGGAAGAAGCCTCTAGAAAGTTGGCAGAGGTAAAGGCTGAGCTTGAGAAATCAAAGACCTCGCAAGAGCAGGTAAACCATCAGTAGCAGGCGATGAACCAGCAGTTCTTGATGTAGCAACAACATATATTGATGTTGCTTATTCCATAACATCTGCAGCGGCCATTACTCAGCCTTCACGCATCACAGCATTCGGCCCCCAGTTAGCCACCTGCGCCTGTATATCCCATGCAGCATATGCCGTTTTAGCCGCAGTATCCAATGCCAGTATATTGACCTAAGATGGCTTCTCCCGGTGACTCACATATTTCTCCAGGTGGTTTCAATGGTGGATTATCCCCGGGTTTGTTTTCCGGATTGCTGTCGAGTAGTTTTGATGGGGATGTGCTGAGGTATTTAGGAGCACATGGAGGATTGGCAGAAGGCTTTGGATCACAGGGAGGATCAGCAGAAGGCCCTGGAGCACAAGGAGGTTCGGCAGAATGCTCGGGTTCTATTAAATAGTTTGTTGGTTTTCCTTACTGATATGTCTGACACTTTATCTACGTCGAACAAATGTTTTTTGTCTAGTTATGTATTATGGCGGATTCAGATGACTGTATTGTAGGTTAATTTATATTTAACGTCTACTTTATGTGTTATGACTGATTCAAAAGACATTATAGTAGGTTAATATTTGAATGCATATTATGTTTGTTACGAGCTTTGATTATTTTATTCACTTATTAATTTTTTTTTAATTCATTCTGTAAAATTAAAAAACCAAACAGAAAGTTTCGTTTTTTTTAATTATTAATATTTTTCTATTGGTTGAGACCAACGAAAAGTAGTAGATTTTATTTTATTTTTTTTAATTTTTTCTGTTGGTTAGGACCGACAGGAGGAGAATATGAATTCGACAGTATTTTTAATTTTCTGGTGGTCATGACCGACATTAATTGATAATATCCGACATTAGTCTGGCATTTATTGTCGGTTATATCCGACACAATTTCTGTCAGTTTTAGAGTATTTTCTGTCGAAAAATTCATTTCCTGATGCAGACAATTCTGTTGCTTATCATATCCATCACTGTATTCATTTTCTTTAGGTTTTACTTAATATCCCACAGTAATATATGTTTTTTATCGATTATCAGAGCACCACTAATAAATGGTTATGTAGCCCTTTGTTGATGCAGACTTCCGACCCACACGGAAGTGACCAAACACCCACTTTTATAAGTAGGACAAGTTCCTGGGTGTTAGTGTTACATATATCATCCCTACCATCTTCACCAAAATAATAAATTAATCTCTATCCACCACATGATTGAACACATGGTGCGGAAGACAAACAAAAGGGAATTGTGCAGAGCCTTGCTTTTTTTACTAGATCTACCTACTCCATATATACTCCAAGCTAATTTTACAAAGTATCTAAGAAGATGATAAGGACAAAGATGTGCATGATACAAGAGAAAAATAAGGCTTTCTCAACATCTAATGATTTCATTTTGAAATGATAAGAATAAATGATTATAATCATTATCTTCTCATGAAATATTGTAAGCATCACCATCATCCCTTTTAATACATTTGTACTAATAGTTATTAGTGTATATGGAATTCAAGAAAGTTGTTGGGAAGAGTAGGGAGGGGAGATAATATTCTATATGACACGTTTATGTGAGCTATGACAATTGTACGCAAAAAATTCTTATTGAGGCACTTTAGGCCAATATGTGAGGATAAACTCGCAAGAATTACTTCTCATCTTCCATTTTTATCTCTCATTCACGTAATTACATACTCTATAGACTAGAGCGATGAGACTTATATATTGCATTATGAGGGTCGTAATACACAAATTTTTAACTCTATACATATTAATAATTTTTATATATACACGACTATGCAATTTTTTTGTAAATCGAAAGAATAATTAACCTAAATGTTGTCTTTAAATCGAACAATATATGTGTAAGTCTATGAAACATAGAAGTAGAGTAACATATATAAATAACACAATTGAGCAAGTAGACATTATTATCTGAGAATGCTCAAGAATGCACTCAATATCGATTGAAATTTTGGAGTTTTCATTTTAGACCCATGCTAGTGCTAGCCACCTGGAGCTGACAGCTCAACTTACTCAACTCTTCTTATGAGATGAGAGCAATACAGGATCCTGTGATCTCAATTCATCAAATCCTACTAACGCTTTAGCCCCAACAATATGGGGTAAATTAGACACACACATACACACTCACAGTTGCCCTACAATCGCGTGTACTATAAACAGTGACGTGGCGAGGACCTTATCTCAATCTTTGTCCGGGAGATGCATAGTTGCCGCAAAAGGATTGGCAACGATCCACGTGGAGGCAAGATGAACAGCTCCCTCCCCCTGTAGACATTTTCGTCGTAGATACTCGATATGGCGAGTGGTCGGTACAGTGTGCCCTCGGACGCCCGTCCATACGATGTACACTTGCTATGCGACAAATCACTACCGTCGTTCTTGTACCTTGTGTGGATCCCACTGTGTTCTTTGGAACTACCTCACTTTGCCAGCTGGAATCTATTAATGGATTCGCCATCGTTTTTACTACGTATTTCTAATTGTACGTGGAATGCTTTAGAGCTTCATGTTGTAAATATAAACCCTAATTACGTTCTTATCAGATTTAACCTGATTAATCATCTAGTTATGTACTATAAGTATATTAAGTTCTTTTTGTTTTGCCACATGTGTGTGTGTGTGTACACACACACGTACGTAATGCAATTACAACTACATCTACATTATGTCATATGTGTAAAAGTTCAATCAACTCATGAAACATGTCTAACCACAGAGGAATGACTTCAAAACTACCTATTGTAATGTTAAATTTGTGATTCATACTTGTAATATTACTCTTTAATACAAACGAGATATTGAGGAGGAAGAATTGAACTCGAAACCTTATATTTAAGGGTGAATGAATTTAATCAATTGAGTCACCATTTTATAGTTCAAATTAACATTGTTAAATCAATAATACTACAAACACCAAATTAAATTTTTTTTTATTTTTTATGCTTCATTTGCTTTTAACTTCATACAAGTCCTCTTTAAATCTCTCTCTCTCTCTCTCTCTCTCTCTCTCTCTCTCTCTCTCTCTTTTCCTTCTCTTTAACACATCTACTAGTAGTTAAAGATTTTGAGTAAATGCCACTTAGCATTACAGTCTAGTGGTATTCCTCTTTACTTGTAAGTGAGAGGTCTTAGGTTCGATTTTCGTCAAAGACGAATTTAAACCACATTGTTGCTAGCCTATTGTGAGGCTTAACTCACTCTCCCACCTATTAGGGTAGATAATATTGTTTGTTAAAAAAATTGAGTAAATTATAGGAAAATAAACATCCCGGCAAGTATAAATGTATTTATGTGCTAATTAAGTAGGTTAACTAATTAACCAAGCATAACAACTTAATTAAGTAGGTTAACTCCTTGGGTTAACTGCTCATCTAATTAAGCGTGTTTATGTGCTAATTAAGTAGGTTAACTGCTCATCTAATTATCTGACCAAAAATAATAAACACGCAACTAATTAAGTTGACCAGTTCATTGAGGGAAGATGAGGTTAAAAAAGATCAAGTCTATGACCCAATGTTTGTTATGCCCCCCAATCAGCATTTGTCAAAGCGTGGTCCATATGAGCTGGATGGGACATGGGTACCTATTTTTGGTACAATCAAATAGAGAGAGAGAGAGAGAGAGAGAGAGAGAGAGAGAGAGAGAGAGAGAGAGAGAGAGATCAAATTTAATCTTCGGAGGTACACAGTACTAGACACAGCACCTGCATCACAAATTGGATGGGTTTGATAGTTACACTTGGACGTCCTAATGAATCATTTGATGGGCTATTAATAATGAGTGATCCAAGAGGGAATGCAAATGGCTTTTTTAAAGTTTTAACCTTCGTTTTCTTTGCTACCATATATGGTATATGTGTGGTTGCCCTATTGGTTTATGTACTATAGTAAACCACTAGGTGTTTAATCCATCACAATAGGTTATGCATGAACATGCGCGTGAGCTTATTCTAATCATTAATCGATGTGTAGATTAGGATGCATTAATACTCTAAATCACATTAAACACATAAGAGAGTGGTCGAATATTGCATTCCTTCTCGTACATTTGGCTTGTTTATATAATATACAACCATATATGCTTCAATTATTATCACTATACGTGTTGATGATAGTTTATACGGCTACGGATAAGTTTAGCACATATTCTTGTGCCCCTTTATTTGACCACCACATGCGTAATATACGTTGCTTTGTCTGAATTTTTTTTAAAAAATATTCAATACATATAAATATAAAAAGTATACCAATTAGGGCACATCGTAAAAATGGCAGGAAAGAAATTTTTTGAAAGGGAAGATGTGAAGGAAGTTAACATTGGAACTTTGGAAGTGGTACCAAAGATAAATATAATCTCACAAGTGACCAATTTTAAAATGCAGCTTTGAAAGAGCAATTTAGGTTGAAGTGCGTGTGCACGTGCAGACATGTGTGTAAATATGTGGGGAATTCTGCATATGCATATGCACACGTGCCCACATGCGTGTGTGAGTCCTTAGAGGTAAAGAGTAAATCCCTCTGCAGAATTTCAGTGTGAGAGGAAGAGAGGGAGAGAGAGGTGTGAATGTGATTGCATGTGGATTCATAAACACCCAGTCAACTGCGCTTTGCCCCAAGAAATTTCTACAGTCTCCACTCATGCAGCCATGCCCTAATAAAACTTTTAATCTGTGTTTAACCCTTTTAATTATTGTGGCTTGATTCTTAAAGGTAGACAATAACTTACGAATACACCTACTTTTTGTTCTGCATTACCCACTTCTGCGAGAGTGTATTTGGTTATGTCTAGATCTAGTCTCAACCTATAAATCGAAGTAATAACATATGTACGAGAGTGTATTTTGATGACTATCAATAAGTATGAGTCGCATGCATGCACGGTAAAATTCAAATAAATTTTGATAGTTATTTATGAACACATGAGCGACTAGTCTTAACATGCATCTTTGCAGTACTCATTCAATTACTAATGCTGATAAATCCTTGATAAACTTAGTAGAATTACTTTTCATGACACTCTCCTAACTCTGACTAACGTTAATAAACCCTAGACATATGGTAACTAATAATATAGAAAGGAGGAAAGTATCTTGTAGATTATGCATGTGCAGTTACAAGTTCAATATAACATGCAGAGCATATAATTGCTTTGCTTTATTTATCTGCTAAAACATATTTACAAGGACCACACGATAGCTCGAAAAATCTCGTACTAAAAACTCCCATGCTAGATCCAATCAAGCTAATGTCATCACCAACAAGAGAGAGAGAGAGAGAGAGAGAGAGAGAGAGAGAGAGGCTATGACTGGTACTGATATGAAGGGATAGGTGTCCATATACTGAGAAGGGGAAACGGACGTGTACCCAGTTTTGTTAAGAGGGTACACAGTGCCTAGCTGTCTTAGCATGTGAAGGGATATTGTGCCTCTCTGATTTCATATTTTCTTTCTTTCTTTCTTTCTTGCTAGCCATTTCTCTCTTTTAATTTTAATTTTAATTTTAATTTTCTCTCTCTTACATGCAACCAATTTAATCCTCCTCGATCCCAACTGGCATTTTTTATTCATTCTCACAAACTGCTGAATGGGAAATTAAATAGGCGAGTCCGAGTCAGGACAAAACAAGTCTAAGATTTGAGTTCAAATTATTCACCTATTTTCTTTCTTTCTTTCTTTCTTTTTAAATTCATTCCAAATCCTCCTATATATTTACATTAACTTTTGTTGTCCGAAGTCCAAATATAGAGAGACACATTCCACCAGTCCTCCATTGAGATATATCATATATCAATATCTACTTAATTAATTAACTAGAGAGAGAGAGAGAGAGAGAGAGAGAGAGAGAGAGAGAGAGAGAGAGAGGTGTATTGATATTCATCTATATATATTTACCTCTCTCTCCCCCTCTGTCTTTGTGTTATTAAAAGGAAAAAAACCATTGAGATTATAGCTTGTGAAACGGAGAGTAGAAAAAATGAATGTGTTGACCTCAGAATGCAGTAGTGGTTGTGAGTCTGGTTGGACTGTATACTTGGAGCACTCTAATTATCTTTCTCGTAATCCAAGTGCTTCACGCAGCAGAGATAATAATTGCAAGAGTAAGTCCGATTTTTGTGGTAAACAAGTTATTCATGATAAGGAGGAGGATGATGAAGAAGAAGATCAGTCAATGGTGTCTGATGCATCTTCTGGGCCTCCACATTTCAATGAAGATGAAGTTTCCTTGGATGAAAACAACAGCAACAACAATAATTATGGGTCTTTTTATCCTCCTCAAATATCCAAGGATGCTGGAAATTTGAAGTTTGGAAGAAAAAGGCAGCAGAGAAATAATATCAAAGGAAAAGGTAGACGCTCATGTGGTGATCAACAACAACAACAACAACCATCTTTATTAGATGACACTGCTAGCTCTCCTGTCTTCAACTACTCCAAGGTAATTAGTATTTAATTAATTAAGCTCAACTTCATGAGTGTGGCTAATTTTTATCAGCATGCACTGATATATCTATTAATGTTAATTTGTTTGGATTATATTTGATGGGTTTTATGATTTTTTTTCGGAAGAATAACTTCATTGTGTCAAATAATCAAGCTTCTGGAGACAGTGTTCTGGATTATTCACAAGGTTTCTCATCTACACATTTTAAGGTACTTGTTTTTTGCTTAGTAATTGTATTATTTTTGTTTTTGGCTTTATATAGTTTGAAATGGTTACTGATCAAAATATTAAGTTCTTGCAGGGGAGATCTGCATACCAAGACCACTGTGGTTTCTTACAATCTACTCCATCTGGAAATAACCAGTTGAGTCCTCATCTTTTTCCTTCTTCTTGAAAAACATTATTACAATTTATGCATTAGTTTACAAATACATTGTAGTTTTTCATTTCCTTGTGTTCTTTAAACTGAATGAGTTTCTTAATTTCTTGACATGCAGGTGGTTTCAAGGGTAGTTAGCTACTCAGCTTCTGCTCTTTGTATTCTACTAGCTGCATGATTGTACGGCAGCTGCTGCATTAGTTGCTAGCTCTAGGAGTAGGGAATGGTGGGGGGAGAGGCTCCAAAAGTAGATGGAATTTCGATCTCAAAAGGGATCTTGCATGTTCTTTTTTTTCTTTTCTTTCATATTTTTCTTTTACCTGTCAATTCGATAGAAACAACCTAAGAGGAGAAGTTGGAAACAAACCTTCCTGCTTTCAAACTTAATTGTTTTTATTTGTCAACTAGCAGGTGGTGCAAATGAGCTGGCATTTTTTACTTACTATATATACTCCTCCACCTTCTGTTCAACAAATTGGAAAAAGGCTAAGCCTTTTACATTAGGCAATCTATGTGTATCCATTATCCAATGCAGCACTTAGTTTTTTAAATGATTTCTAGACACTTAATTATTTTCTATTTTTTAGTACGTTTAAGCTGATTTTTGTTTATTATGCGTTATTCAATTTCAATGTCATAAATAAATAAGGGTGTACATGAGAAAAAAAATAGTGCGGGAAATGGAAATCCATTTTTTATGGATCCAAATCATGCTATTTTTACCATGCCATTGCAGTTCCTAAAATAAATCAGTTGGTAAATAATTAAGGAATGAATAAATAGGTCTTAAGCGATAATCGTGTCTACATATCACAGCTACCCAAAATTCTAAGCAATTCCAAGCTTCTAATTCCATAACTTAATGAAAACCAGTTTCGAAAAATGGTTTTTTCATAACAATTAAGTAAGAAAAATTGAGGTTTAATTAGTATCATGTCTTCTTTTGACTACTATTCGATCTGGAGTTTCTTCTCCAGATTCGGAGTTTCTGACTACAATTCATGTACTATAGATTTTTTTCAATAATTAATTAAGGCACTTTCTTGAGTGCTTTGGAGAACCCGGCATTTGAGATGTTTTGATTGTTAAAATATAAAAATTAAAATCTAACTGTTAAAACAATCGAAATAGTGAGTATTCTAGAGCACCTAAGAATTTTTTATTAATCAAACCAGCTAAATCAAATAGTAAGAACAAAAATGAAGAATCCACCTACCTCCTTTGGCTAGTACACAAATTACATGATAAAAAAAGGTTAAATAATCATCACATTTGATTAGGTGGGATTTCCCTCATCAAATCTGCATTGTATAGATAATGCTGTCGATCAATCTATCCAGAAGTAAAACCAAAACCTTTGGAAAAAAAATTAAAAAAAAAAACTTTAGACATTAATAAGGACAAGACCCTTGATGTCCCTAGTGTCCGGACAAATTCTCCATCCATGCATGCTGAATGATAAATATTTGTTCTCTCTTAAAAAATTTAGGGCTTAAAAATGCATATGAAAATCCGAGACAACTTGATGTAGAAGTGTACGAGTGATGGGCAGTCTGATCAGAGTACAGAAAAGGGTTCAAAAATGAGGAGGTAAAGGCCAAACTAAAATGTTATCATATTTGATAATTGATATGCATATTCACGTAACCGAGTATAATGATGTTTTAGGATTTATATAGCCGACCTCATTTAATGGGAAAATATTTTGTTGTTGTTTGTTGTTGCATTTGATATGCATATTTTTCATGATCCTATTTCTCTACAGCCCAGGAGATCCTGCCTGAAATCTCCCTGACCTAATGGAACATGCCCCATCTTGTTTAATCTGTGCTTCTTTATCTCATTTGGAAGGATACCAATTTTTTATTTTTATTAAGTATTTTATATACTATTTGTTATTGTAATTTTGCACACTCCAAGCTTGTCTGCTGTGAAGCTGTCATGCACAATTATGTGTCATTCTTTGGCATTCCTTATTCCCTAAAAAACTATTCCTTTTGAAATAAAAACTTTGCTTTCTTTTCAAAAGGTTGAAAAAGGATAAAGATAAGATGGGACTTGGGAATTTACGATGTCAAAGTTGTCAAAACAGTCCTGCCATATGTTGTTTTGGATTATTAAATTTGGGGATTCAGTAATAGGAGTCTTCCATGCAGTCGATCAAAAACCCAAAAACAATGGAAAGAAACATATAATAAAATAAAGGACACGGATTGATAACTTACAGGTAACAAGGTATTCTTGTTTCATTGCAAATCACAAGCCAATATTACCGAGTGACTATAAAATAACAAAACGAAAAGTTTATACACTTTTATTAAATTGCAATTCGTCTGTAACTAAGGAGTATTGACTCCAATTATTATTCTAAAAGAGTATCAAGCAATTTAAAATCATATATATAAAGTGATGGTTATATAGTTATGTTTTGCCTCACTGCATTCCATCATGTTGCAGAAAAGCACGTACGGATAATTGGATAAGAATACAAAAGGTATGGGAAAACATCATTTGCCCTTCCAACCACCTACAAGACAAAACCTTCAATTCCTGGAAACATAATAGAATAGAGGGGGAAGGAAGGAAGGGAAGGGTTATGTTGTTTCTTATTGTGTTGTAACATCGAGTCCCAGCTTCCTCCAGTGCCATTTAATTTCAAGTGTTCCCAAATCGTAAGACAAAGTCTCAGCAGCTCTTATCGTCTCTGCAATGGACCTGCATGTCCTGCATGAAAAATTATGAATTAGTGAGAAGGTACCTGCACCTGCAGGCTGCAGCTATAGGAGCAATGCAAAGATCTACTTTCTTAGAATTAGAGATCTTGATCGATATATACAACTCAGGTAGAAAGTGAAAGATCATAATATCGTAGCAAAGGTTCTTATTGCACCCCAATATAATAGGGTTTGAGAAACAAATGTGTAGGTTTACTCCAAATATGTTCGGGGTACAGCCAATGAATACTTTATCGGGTACTTGCCCAATACCATGAAAAACTATTGAAATTCGAATTTTTATTCCTAGCTTATTATAAGAAAAACAGAACAGTGATTCTTACAATCTTAATCCACACCCAAAATAAGAATTGAACTTATAAAAGGTATGAAAGAAAATTGCAATTACCACATGGACATATTAGTGCATTTACCATCTATTATGAAATATGTTAACAAATGAAAGGATGAGAAAAGAAGATAAACTAATTTTAAACATATTTTTATTCTATTGATACACAAGAAAGGAGAAGATGACAAATACCATGACGATTACATAACGAACGAAGGACTACACCTTATTACCACTTAATTCCTACGAAAGTACAAGAGGCGTATTTGTAAAGACCTAATCTTGAAACAAACAAGAGAGCAATCTTGAAACCCTAGTCACAAATATGAAAGCAATCATAATTCTCATTCTACTAGGAAACCTATTACATAAATTACAAAAAATACCTCAACATAAAAATAAACCAAATTGCTAAACTTTTCAAACACATTAGCCATCCAGACTTAAATTGTTTTTCTTTTCCTTGTGAGTTCTTGTTGACCCTAAAAACTACTTAGCCTACGTGACGTGCAGGCTGAATAGCTAATAAGTTAACTACGTCATTCGGTTGAATGTAAGGCGTGCCAACTCGTCAGCCGAGCTTGGCTGGAGGATGAATGAATGTTGATGTGGTGTTGGGCATGCTGATGATTTCTGAATCTTACGACTGCGGCCGAAGAAGGAACACATCTCGGCCTTCGAATTCTAGAGCCTGAAGACAAGGCTACTAGTTTTGCGAAGGTCAATAAATATTTGGCGTTCAATGTGCTGAATGTCGTAACCTGGTAACACCTAACTTCGCTGAGAAGGCTGATGAGATGACTTCTTCCAATAAGGACTCGGAAATCCTTACTGACCGAGACTTGGATAGATAACCAATCGGTCTCGAAGCAGTGATGTTTAGCCAAACTGAAAGTGCTCCTCAGTTGGCTGATTCTACGACTCATGTGTTGTTTATCTAAACTGAAGATGTTGCTGGTTGCCACCACAATGTTGCTTATTCAAACTGAAGCCGCGTTGACGAGAAAAAGGAAAATAAAAATCTCAAGATCTTTGAGAGGTTTCACATAGAGCGAGAGTTTGCGCATGGCAGATTTGTGTGTTGATTTGAAGGGGTTTTGAATGATGCACACTAGCATGCCCCCACCCCGATGTCCTAATGGTCACGTGCTAGCCGACACCCGAAGGGTGACGAAAACCACTTAATTTAAGCAAATGCTGAGAAATAAGCTAAAACATGCAATAGGGACTAATAACACAAAATTAAAGTTCAACTACTAACTATTAAAATTAGGAAAATACATGACATATTCAGAGCATACGTCTATTACAGAGTACAAGTGAAATTTAGAGGAGTGCTATTACAATAGGTGCCGAAGCAGAGAAGATATATCATGGAATCAATGGTAGGGAAATTCCTCGTAGCTCAGATTGTAATCCTCGTTCATAGGTCCTGAAGGGAACGCAAAACAAACATGAGTGGACCAAGTTGATATACATACATACATATATATATATATAATAAAACAGTTATCAACATACTAACCCTCCAGGTTTTATGAAAACACATATATCATGATAAACATAGGTTTTCCGAAACCTAGCATGCCGTGTAATATCTCAAATCATAACTTGTATATATAATAATCACTAGTGAATGTCCAATAACCCCCAGACCCCATGCCAACTCCTCGTCTCTGAGCAGACAGTCATAGAAAAATACACTTCAGGCCCTATGCTGACTCCCTGTCCCTGTGCTAAATAGTCTAAGGAAACACACTTCAGGCCCTATGCCAACACCAAACCGTCGCCCGGGATGGACCAGAATCTATCCCTACGTCCCGTAGCGGAAATGACCACTAGGTAAGTACAAAACCAGTGAACATACATACATATATTGAAAAGCAACTTCATAGTATAAAGTCATTCATCATCTATACTATAAAGAAGTGTTCTAAATATGTTCTAAATATCATATCGTCATCCGTTGGATATTCTATAAGAACACGGGTTATAGGAAAAATAGTAATAATTCAAACTAGCCTCAGTAAGCATGTTATCTCATAAAATATTTCATAAAACATAGTCATCAAATCATGCTTTTCATGTATGCATTTCTAATATGAAAACATGCATTTTTAGAAAGGGTCCACTCACCGTACACTGTTGGTGAAAAGCCGTACAAAAAAGGAATAATGAAATCACTACTATTAATTGCACCTATTCACACAAAGGGTACCTTCAGTCAAACTCTACTCAGACTTCAGAAACGGGTCCAGGACATCGAAATTAGCCTAGAAAAGGTCATGGACGAAAATCGAAAAAGTCAACCCGAAGGTCAAAGTCAACGGTCAACGTTGACCTGGTCAACGGGTCAAAGTCAACCTGAGTCAACCTGGTTTAGGGTTTGGCTATTGGCTCCGGTTTGGGCCCTAGGGTTGGGTTTAGTTTTAGGGTTAAAGGATTTAGGAAATGGGTTAGGAGCTCTATGGGCTCGGCCCATACCCACACACCCTGAGGGCCTAATTAGAAAGGGTTTTGGGTTTGTTGACATGGCCCTAAGGCCTTTGGGTCTTAAGGAATTTAAATAAAATAAAAAAGGGAAATGGCTGAAACAAAACGGGCTTAAGGCCCGTGGGTTTGAGAAATAGCCTGAAAGGCCTGGTGCGAAACGGAGAAGAATGTTGGAGCTTCTACAGCTCTGGGCGACTGTAAACGTACACTCTAGACCCTGATCTACGTATCAAAATGAAGAACTAGACGAGATTAATGTTTTTATACCTTTGGTTTGCCATAGAACGGTCGGAGGTGATTGAAAAATCCCTTAAAAACCACGGGCTCGCTGAAGATGGGTGAGCTTTCCCCCTAGCCGATCTCGTTCTAAAACCTTGGAAATAACGAGATAATACTCAAAAATCACATCCAATCATCACACTAACACGGAGAGAGGAAAAATCCAAGGCTTACCTTGATTTCTAAGGATAAAGAACCTCGTCGGAGTTCTTGGCTTTCCACTGTCCTCGCTGTGATGGGAGAGAGAGAAAAGAGCGAGGTTTTGATGATGGTGATGGTGTCTTCCCTCGAGCAGGTGTAGCTTGGGTGTGTGTGTGGTCACAATGTAAGAGAGGAAGAGAAAAAAAATGAGAGTTTCAATATTGAGAAGGGAGAGAGTGCAGAGAAAGAGAGTTGAAATAAGAGAGAGAAAAGGGGTCACGGGTAGAGGACAGAAAAGTGAAGTGAGGTGAGTTGGGGTGCTGCCACGTGGCAGCCTGGGGACAGAAAAAATCCCACTTTAGATCCGGATTGGGTGAAAGAATAGGCTCCAAATTGATAATTCTATTAATTTTTTAGGAGAATTACAGAATTACATTTATAAGCGGGGGCGGGTGTAACACACACCCCTCTCTATTTATAGTAGCAATTTCCTCATGGTCGAGAGTCCCATTAGGACTAGAATTCCTTAACCTAATCTAGATAGGTCTTGGCCAATCCTGATACTTGTAGGATTCTGCACCAAGCTCTTTAATTACCCAAATTCATTCTTGATTCTTGGCATCTTTTCTGATTCGAAGTATACCTAGCTTTTGAAGATTCCTGGTTGTACGAGGACTCCACTACAAGACAGCAGTTCATTTATCATGGGCTTTATGAGCCTGTTATAAAAAAGTACAAATTTACTAGGGGTATAATAAGCACATGGTGAATAACAATTTTTTTATCACGAGAAAATCTTAACTTGTAAAATAGCAATTAATGACCACGCGCAGAATTTTACGTTGTAAATATAATAAGTCACAATAGGCATTGCTAGTGGTTACTATTGTTAATATCCACATTATCTTTTTGTTATCTACTACGGTCATAATACGTTATAGAATTGTACCTACTTTATTTTTAATTTTTTAAAAACTGAAAGAGGCGGGCATCAAAATTTTACAAAATCTCAAACATCTTTGAAATTTGAAAATTTCACAACTCCTGGACACTTATCAAAATATAAAGAAGGAAAATCCAAATTGTTATATGTCCCATCAACTACTGCAAAACTCCGTCTTTCCAAAATTTAGCAAAATTTCAAACATCTATGGCTACCACTCTCCCTCTCTTCCTCAAATCCCCTCATTTCTTCTCTCCAGTCTTCCTCGATTTCAAGGGTTAGGGTTTTCCGATTCTCTCTCTGTCGAATGCATCACCACACATGACGATGAGGAGATTCTACAACGAGATCAAGGGATTGAAGCTGAAGTATTTGCCCAACCACAATACGCCAATGCTGTTTGTCGGCTTTGCCAAGAAGAATCCGCAGAAAGGCTTGGACTACTACCAAGCCAAGTACATCCAAACTAGCTCCGTCGACCCCCTCCTCCATGTCTGGTTCGGCGGCACGATCTTCTCCTACCTGGTCGCTCTTCCCGAGGGGCGCTGCCACATCAAGCATGCCAAAGAGCAAGGCCATTGCCCTCGATCATACAAATGGTATATTCCTTCAGTTTTTCAATTTTTTTTTTGTTTTCAGCTTTTCTTCTTAATTTTATGGGTCAATAATTTGGTTGGTCAAAAAAAAAAAAAAGGAATTCGTTTGTTAAAAATTCGATAAATGTATTTGTGGTTTCAAATGGGTTACTGGATGATATTTATTTGATTTAGGGGGTATTGTGTAAGAACATTTCATTGTCGATTTTTCCGATCAGTGGATGCTTCAATTTTGTATCTGTTTGTAAATAATTGTTGATTTCATGATGGATTTAACTTGCTTGTCTAATCTAGAGATGTTGAAGAGGGTGTTGTAATATTGTAGATTTGATAAGATGGGAACCTGAAAGAGTCAGAATTATATGTATGCAAGTATATGAACTCTATGCAGGTTGTAGGAAACAATGTGGAATTTTGAGTCATTTGATGAATGTATGAGTCTATCACAATGAATTTTTTTTTTTCAATCGGTAATCACTTTTTTTACTTGATAATAAATGTGTATTTCCACCTATAGTAGTACAATATATTTTTTTTGATCTATGTGCTTATGTCTATGCAGATAAGCATTCTTAGGCGCAGTACTTCACTCTCAAAGCATTGGGGGCAATAGTTCACTCTCAAAGTCCTTTGTTTGGAGGTGTTCAAAGAAATGTGAAGTCTTCAAGTGACAATGTTATTGTTATTTGAGGTCTATGGATAGTTTGGTATTTCTTAGTATATGTCATCGGTTTTGTTGTTAGCTTTAGTATATCGTTGTAATATTTGAATATGTAATTTTTTATGTAATTATTATATTGTAGTAAATGTGTAATTTTGTTTATAAGTATTTTATATATGTATACAATATTTTATTATTATTTTTTTTTTTGGAATTTTTTTTATAATTGACATCAGTCGTGGTCAATTTGTAATCCACAATGGCTATGTGCACGTGGTGTTAGATATGAATCTACCATGGGCATAGTTTGTGGTTCTATTACATTTGATAAAGAGCATTGCTAATGGTAGAAGTTGAGATTTTTTGTTATGTTCAGATTACTAATAGGCATAATATCTGTAGTGGATTGCATTAGGCCAGGTCTATAGTAAGAATATTCCTGACACTTTTTATTAGATTGAGAACAATTATGGACTTGGCCCAAAATGTCATTTTGGATCCAAACAGTTTTGCATCCATTGTTCTATAAATAAAGCACGAGACTTGCATGAGTGGAATAGTGTTTTCAAGTTGGGTCTAATCTCAAAATCCAAATCAAGATTGAAGTTCCAACAAAAAAGAAAATCAAGATTGAAGTTCGCATTAGCGGTGTTGTTTGAAAAAACGTATGGCTTTTGGGGGAATATAGCCTGCTATACATCTATTTTGGCAAAAAAAATGTCGGTTTTATTTGGAAGACGTTGAGAAATACAAAGTGTTTCATTAAAAAAATCTTTGAAGTACTAATGTACTTCAATGACTTAAAAGTATTTTTAAGATTTTTTACCCAACGTAATCATAACCACTTTTAGTTGGCAGAAAGCCTTTTTGCATTAGAGGTAGATTGTCTGTTCTTCTGTTTAGGTGCCATTCCCATTCCTTTTATTTTGTGCGATCACGGTTAAGTTACGTCAACATTTTATATTGATTTTTTTTATAGAGATAATGAGAAAAAAAACAATAAGAATATAAAATGTTGACGTGGCTTAACGTGACCGCACAAATAAGAAAGGATAGGAAGGGCATCCAAACAGAAGGGCAAACAATCTACCTCCCAAACTCCTTTTGCATTTCCATAAACAGTTCCAGACAGGCCTATTTGTCTGTCTGTTAGCATTCCATTTGATGTTCTATTCTGCTTTTCATAAAGACATAAAATTAACATTTAACTCTATTTTGCAGACAATTCCTTTTGAGTTAATGTGGTAAACTAATTTATTCCAAATTCCAATAAAATTCAGTAAAATGGTTTGGTTTGTCGATAACTATGCAGATTCTGTCATGAGTATTCAATCAGGTTCATTGACATTGATAAAGGCTTAAACTGTTTGTTTGATGATTTTGGTTTTGATGGTTGTGTAATACTGAACCGGATCGAGTTCTTGGAGAAGAAAAAACCAGGTTTATACAGAGTTGGAAGTGGCTTCCGCTTTAACCGGTTAGGGTTCAATGCTCCAATGAAGGATTCACAGGACTGTTTGCTGGATGAATTCCTGGCACTACAGGAGGAGCTACTTATATGAATGCTGGAGCAAATGGGCAGGAAACTTCTAATGCCGAACATAGTGTTGAATTTGTAAGTTTGTAAAAATAGTCAATAGATGGGAAGTTTCATAGACTTCACAGGACTGATCTTGTTTTCGGGTACCGTTCATCTCCTTTTAAAGGTATGGAAGAATTAGCAGTCATCATTGCTGTTACATTTGAACTGCATCACTCCTAAACTTGTAGGGGAAGTGATTTCCAAATACCCTTTTCTCCCCTAGATCAATGTTTATTTCTAACTTTAGGATTGAATAAATCAAAAGAGAACCAAGATTTATAAATAAACATGAGTGTGAAGAAGGAGAAGGGGCGTATGGAAATCATTTCCCAACTTGCAGATGCTTATGGGTGGTGTGGCTAAATTTGCAGGAGAAGAATGTCTCAACCGGTTGGGGAACAATCCGCTGGCTCGGTCTTCCACAATCCATTGGACAGCAGCCGAGATTGAGAAAGTCAGGTTGAATGGGTTTAGAGTGGGAGGGGCAATGGTATCCGAAATGCATGCAGATTTCTTTATAAACTGCGGTGACACAACCTCTAAAGACATGCTTCACCTCCTTCCTTGCCTTTGATTCATATGGAATTAACCGATGTGAACGAAAACAAAGACAGATCATTTGCAAAGACTCTACATAATTGAATTGCTGATAAAGATATTCATTCAAATCGAAAAGATTTGTGCAACTAAGACACCAGATGAGCAGCTTCTTTGCTTTCAATTTTAAAATTTTGAAGTATTCACTTGTTATTTTGAAGCCAATCGAGAATACCCTTCTCTGATTCTGTAAGCTCCCCTTTCTTGGCCCTAATAGTTCCTTCCTCAAACTCAAAGTAGTCCTTGTAATTGCGCTTGAAATAACTGTCCATTCTCTGCAACATACATATATATATAGACACATATATGTAAAACAACAAGATGTGAAAACAATAATAAATGCATTATTTATATGAGTGTTGTTATTTAGACACTCTCTGATACTAGTGAATACTACGTGCAATGGTGGGGTCCATCTTTATTCATCTCTTGTACCGAGCGTGTCAGTTTTATATGGCTAAATAACATTATTGTATTTAGACCCCATGGAAACAAAATTATACACTATTGCTCCTCTAGCATTTCAAAGAACACACCACCTCCTTGTACAACATTCATAAATAAAACCATATATTTCTGGAAAACATATTGAAGAATTAGCAGACCGGTGTTACCTAGTGGGCATCCCCTTGCACCGAAGTTCGAATTTCTCAATAAATTATTAGACATGTTTAGAATATTGCATTATGAAAAAAAATGTTGTAAAATTAGAAATGTTACCTCCTTGTCATTCTTGGCCTTGTTCTCTTCTGACTTCTTCAGATACTCTGATACAAATTTCAATCACTACTAAATAAGTAAACGAAAAACCAACAAAAAAAAAAAAAAAAAGCAGGGGCAAAATAAGCACAATGAAGAGATAAGCACTTTACTTTTCAGAAGCTCAGCCCCAGAGTCACTGAGTGGAGGAGTAGCAACTAGAGCAGATAAGAGAAGCCCTCTTCTTCCAATATCATTCGTGCTTGTGGCCGAAGTGCTTTTCTTTGGTGCTTTTTTCTGCTTTCTGTGAACCGCCTGCACATTTGATGAAGCAAACTTGTTCACAGTGACAGTCAGTGCCATCAAAATGCTCTGGCCTATTGAGCTCATGGCTTTTGTACTACCACCACCAGTTTTCTGAGCATATAGATGACGACGATGAGGTTATCTTTTGGGTTCAGCTCTTTGTCTACAATTCCACGTCAGCGGGCTTGAGGCTATAGAAGGGCTTATCACTAGTGGTTCCAAATTGAAATTTGCTTATATATAATAAACTTTTTAGTTAAAATGGTCTCTGAGATTTGCATATTTTCTCACTTTAGTCCCTGAGATTTGAAATCAATACAAGTGGTCATTGAGCTTGTCCACCATCAATTATTTTGGTCATTCCGTGAATAGTTATGTTTAATAAAGATTAAAATGACAAAACTACTCTCAATTTATAAACAATAGGCCAAAATGATTTGACAGAAATTAAGGATATTTTTATCATTTTAATCTTATTTATTGGAGATTTTTCGCGGAATGACCAAAATGCTTAATGGTGGACAAACTTAGATACCAATTCTTTCGATTTTAAATCTCAAAAACAAAAATGAGAAGTTATGAAAATCTCATGGACCATTTTGGATTAAAAAAACTTATATAATATTACTTTTCTTTACATAGAGAGGGTTCGAACCAATGTCATCTTTCAACACTGAAAAGAAAAGTAATATTAGACTAATAAGTTAATAACAAATTCATAGTAGCTTCTTTACTAATAACAAATTCATAGTAGCTTCTTTACTAATAACAAATTCATGGTAGCTTCTCTATGTGACTTTTGCAAATATATTCATACAAAAGTAAACGATTGCTGAATCCTAAAGTTTTACTCCCATTACTCCATTCTAAAATTGGGGAGGGGGTAACTGTAGCTTACCTACGGTGAATCTGAAATTGGGGGAATTTCAGTTTATTTACGAAATTACCACTTCATCTTCCAAATTTCTTTTTTTGGCAGAGGGTCTGGGTTAGGCCCTTTGGGCCATGCGTTCGTTTACGTTGTGGTTAAGGGCGGGATTTTTAAGTTGAACAGGGACCTTGCAGAGAGAGGGAGTGAGGCCCGTTCCTACAAGATTTCATCATCATTTGACAAACCCATGCCTACATGTGCTGATTGAAAAGGTGAGAGATATTTTTCAAATATTTTGTGTACATTCATTGCTTCACTGAATGTAGTGTGTTCAGTTCTGGCATTCCCCTCAAAACATCGTTTCTGTGTAAAGTATCATTTTCTCATTTTCCCAATTTCCTTCTGCCATTCCGTCTGTTCATTGAAGCGACGATGGAAAATTTATACAGAAAATTTTTTGGGCTGTGCCTGTGGTTATTTAAGCTACTTGCTAGAGAATTGGTTATTGAATTTTCTGTATAAATTTTCGGGGTGTGATCTAAAACAAGTTGAACTTGATTAGATGCTTACTGATCCTGCTTATGCGTATCTTTTTTTATAGTGCATATTACTTTTGAATAATAATATTTCTGTATAAATTTGGTTATTGAAAAAGCAAATTGTTTAACTGTGGAATATCTGGTTATTTTTCCATTGAATGGTAATTTAGTTGCGGTTTGTTGTCATAGTTTCTTAGGAAGAATTTGTGAAGGCGCTTTGAGAATTTGAAGCCACTTAGCAATCCTTTCCGAGAACCTGTAGTGATCCTAGTATGAGTCTAACTCTGCCTTGATCATGGCTCAACAGAGAAAATTCATGGAATATCTTCTTTATAAGCGTCATACACTAGCCCGGGATTTATATCTTTTGTAGGATTGACATGTCCATATCCATAAGCAAATCCACTATTGAAAATGTTTTTGCTATCATTTATGATCCAAGTTGCATACACAAAAGAGAGTTGCTAGCTCAAAATCAAAATCCAAAAGGATCATTGCTACACGTTGTGATTCTAAGCCTTTCATTTCCATATACAAAATTTAACCCTATATGTCATACTATCACTTATAGTCCTTTTATGCAAAGGGAACCCCATTTGTTTTTTTGTTTTTTTTTTTAAAAAAAAAAAATAAAAATAAATGGGGATTAGTTGTGGGACCCACTCTACATCGAATTTCAATGATCCGAACCGTCTGTTTTGTAAGTCTCGATTCATAGATCATCCTTGCAAAAATTCAATTCAATCCAGAACCATTTGCCAATTTAATTATCATGATGAAATTTCATTGTTTCTTATAGAACAGAGCATTCGTTAATATCTTTGAACCTAATTAGATGCCTTAAATATTTCAGATTAGGCTAATATTTTGCAAACATGATCTATGAGGTGCAATTTAAAAAATAGACTGTTCACATTATTGAAGTTCGATTTAGTGTGTGCCTCACAACTAATTCCTTTTTAAAAAGAAATGAGAATTCATTTCCTTAAAGGCTTCCGTGTCCCTTAAAGGCTTCCGTGTCCAGTTAATAGTCTCATTTATGGTAAAGATGTACATAGATATTCGTTTTTAAACTCAACCATTGTTTCCTCCTCTTTTCCAGCCCATTCAATTATAGGATGAGAAATCTTATATGTTTGCAAGTGTATGGCAACCCATTAAACAAAAAGGGAAAAAAATTTGCTCTGTTGTTTGGCCGTTTCATGCAATGTAGCTCAGAAAATGTACTTTAGGAAACTCGAAGTGTTGTTCCAAGTAAAATGGAACTTCTGCATATTCGGTTGTTTTGGAATGACTTGAGCTAGCCTTTTTTTTTTTTTTTTTTTTTTTTTTTTTTTTTTTTTTTGGAGAATTATTGTCATACCAACACTAGATTAGACAAATCTGGTGTTGGTATGACAAATTGTTTAAAATTTTAGTTTATATAACAAATTGAAAAATATGAACAAATTCATATGACGTTTCAAAAATTTTTCCTTATATATTCTATTAGTAAAATGTGTTGCCAAATTGCAAATTTGTGTTATAATACCAAACCATCTTATCAATTATAATAAATAGCTCAAAATGACTTAAGTTCGTTGTTGAGCTAGAAATTTTTAAGCTCGGCCAATAGAAGAAGGAAGCCAAGCCTGGCAAATGTTTGGAAATGAAATTAAGCAAGTCGAACTTGAGCAAAGTGATAATCAATTTAGCTCGTTGTTGGCCCTACAATGTGACAGTCACAGTAAAAAAATTTCTTTTTCGTTAGAAACTAAGAAGCTGTTAATTGGATGAGCTTATGGTTACACTGTTATTGTAAGTATTTTATTTTTTTTCTTTTACTATGCATCAATGAGTGAGATTCAAACTTTTAAAAGTAAGGGGGGGGGGGGAGGGTGAGTTTGATACAGATGTCTAGGTTTTAAAATTTTGAGATTAAACATTTATGCATTTTAGAGTTTTGATTAAACATCTTCCGACAATTTAGATGCCACATGGATTAGAAGTAGCCTTTCTTATAATTTAAATTACCCAACTTGCCATTATATAAATATACCTTTTAATTCCTAGATAATACATCAAAACTCCTAAAATCTTGTAGATAAATATTGTAGAATTTAATTCCAATAAAAAGTCTTTCAAAATACCCATGAATGCTACTTGCCATTATATTTAATATACCTTTTAATTTTCTTAGATAATATCTCAAAACTCCTAAAATCTTGTATATAAATATTGTAGTATTCAATTTTAATAAAAAATCTTTCAAATTACACATGAAACGTAGATTTCTTTTTGGTATATATTTGATACGTTACTTAATATATCTTCTTGGTACATATTTGGTATGTTTGTTTTCTTTTTTGTATGTATTTGGTACGTTTATATTTATTTTAAAAAAACATATTTGGTACATATATTTCCTCTTGATTAAACATATATTTCTCCTTGGTACATATTTGGTACATTAATTTATATATCTTCCTGGTACGTATTTGGTACGTTCATATTTCTTTTTTTGTATGTATTTGGTACATTTATATATTATTTTGGTACGTTTTTATTTATTAAAAAAAACATATTTGGTACGTTACTTAATATATCTTCTTGGTACGTATTCGGTATTTTTAAATATATTATCTAAATGTACCAGCCTCAAGCCTCCGAAAATAGAGAATATGTCTAATTATCTCACATGATATCAATATAAAATAGTGAAAACAACCACTAATTGAAATGGATAAGTCCATTCAAAATTCAAAAATAAAGATCATAGAATTCTAATGTGGGAGAAGAAACCATACAGGCTACAGCTCAAACGTGGGAGAAGAAACTGGCTTCCTAAAAAAATGGTCACATACAAAAATATATCAACCTAAAAGGATATACACGGAATTTAATAATTAACATTTTAAATTAAAAAAACACAATAATTTCATGTAATATAAATAAATATAAAAATGCTGACATGACTATTGTTTAGACGTCCTAATCAAATTTCAAAATAGAACCAATGTTTAATCTAAAGAATAATAGAAAAGTGCAGGGAATTCTAATTTTCCCTAAAGTAATAATAATAATAAAACTGCTTCCAAAACGTCCTAGATCAAATACTAATTCTTATTGATACTTCATACTTGTTTTTTGTGCATAATTTTCACGTTATGGTTTCCTATACCTAACAATGAAGGTATGACTTACAAAGCAAAAGATTTTGGGTCGAAGAAACAAAAACATCACAAAATACTAGTAGAACAATAGAAAAATGGCAAACCTCACCCTTGGGAAATTGGGAGGGTCTCCTTTACCCTACTATGATTAATTTAGTATAGACTTTTTATCCAAAATGGTTCATGTGATTTGCATCACTCCTAACTTTGGTTCCTGAGATTTAAAATTAATAGAATTAGTCCTTGAGTTTGTCCACAATCAATCATTTGACCCATTGTTTATTAAATTGAGGAGTGATGTTAAGACTTTGGGAAATTGGGAGGGTCACCTTTACCCTACTATGATTAATTTATTATAGACTTTTTATTCAAAATAATTCATGAGATTTGCATTACTCCTAACTTTAGTTCCTGAGATTTAAAATTAATAAAATTAGTCATTGAGTTTGTCCACAATCAATCTTTGACCCATTATATATTAAATTGAGGAGTGGTGGTAAGCTCACCCATTGTCTTATCACTCCACCCACTTTAAAATGTAAATTCTAATGACAAATATCTCCTCTTATAAAATGACATTTAAGGACTTAAACAATAACCACTAATATTTTGCCACATAAGCATTACTTGAAATAGCAAAAAAGAAAAAAGAAAAAAATAATTTAAAAACCCACCCTATACAAACCCAACGAGTCCACACCTGCACGGCGACGTCGATGACAGCCCCTCCTCCCTCTTCAAATTCCATCTACTGTGTATGTAGAACTCGTTGTGCTGCTGTCTGAGTCTATTCGGTCGAAGCCATTGACAGCGACCATGGGTAAGAAAAGGACCATTCTAATCGTTTTGCACCCGTACCTGCGAAACCCTTTTCCTGCCTGATCGCTTGTACAATAGCCAAACTAACTGTGTCAACGACAACGGAGATTAGTCATGCTTCCTACAGAATCGGGTTCGGTTTCTATTGAACTTGCCCTTTCGTCTTCTCTGAAAATTGGTTTCATATCATATTAGTAGCATGAGCCTCTTCCTATGAGTAAGATGGGCTTTTTCTATCCAAGACCAACAGGGGAAACAGCATTAATGTATTCCTTCTTCAATCATTGTTGCCCCAAGCCAAGGAGCTTGCTATCTCATCCCATGGTTGGTTTTTTTTGAGATAAATATTTACATACATATTTATTTAAAAATACATATTACAGAAAATAAAATTTAAAGAACTTAAAGATATTTAAAAGGTTATAATTGGAATGGTGGGTCGGAAAATAGTGATGTTATTATTTACCCTTTTATAATGGGTGGGAATATAATGTGGGTGAGAAGATAAGACAATGAGGTGGGCTTAGACCTGGTTTGGTATTGAGGTGATTCTGAAAAAAGCTGCTATAAAAAAAAGCTGGGAGCTGTTTTTGTGTTTGGTAAACACTCAGCTTCAGCTTTTTTTCACAGTTTTGGGTGAAAAAAAGCCAAAAACAAGAAGCTGCAAAACCCAGCTTTGAAAAACCGGTTTTTTTTCACATCTGTTTTACATAAAAGTTTACCAAACACTCTAATACTGCTTTTTTTTTTTTCAAAAGCACTTTTACAAAAAAGTTTACCAAACACTTTGCTGCTTTATTTCACAGCTGCTTATTCTCACAGCACAGCAGAAACAGTTTTTTTTCAAAGCACAGCAATACCAAACCAGCCTAGTACCACTCTAAATTGAGGGTATTTTTGTCATTTTGATCTTTATTTAATATAATTTTTCATGAGAGGACTAAAATAATTAATGGTGGACAAATTCAATGATCACTTACATTGATTTCAAATCTTAGACACCAAAGTGATGAGTTATGCAAATTTCAGAGACTATTTTAGCTAAAAAAACCTTTATTATATTATATGCTTTGCTCACGTTGGCTTTGATTTCACACCATTCTAATATACCATACATATTCCGATCAATAAAAATAAGGGTATTTTGATATAGGCGCTTGATTTTTTAATTTTTTACAATTTTGGTGCCATATGATTTTTATTTGCCCATTTTATTGTTCTTAAATTACAAAACCTGCCATAGATTTTATCAAAGCAAAACATCGATGCCCATAATCCTAAATTCTTCACGATAACAAAAAAAAGTTTCCTAAATTCTTGCTTAACTTATATCTCAGAGTTTGAATCAAAACAAATACTGCATAATATATATCCTCCCTGCAGATAAGAAGCATTTGAATTTCATAATATATATTAATCATAATTATTTCCTACCAGAAATTTTTTCCATCTCCATGATAACTTATGTCCCTCGTGCAAGATTTTCTTTTTCTTATGAAAAAAAAAGTCTTCCACTTCTCTTCTAACTCTCTTAATTTGTAGCTGTAATTGAACTATTGCTTAATCATGAGTGCATAATATAGGCATGATTTGCCTTGTAGTTTGGTACGTTAGTTAATGTATATTTTGGCACGTGTGTGTGCGTGTGTGTGTGTATATATGGTGCGGCATGTAAAGCGAGTTTGTAACGTAGCAGTTTTTTTCGCACGATACGTAATGTTAATTTAGACTATAACACTCATTTTGTACTTAAAGTAAATTTATTTTAAACGTACCAGTCATTTGGTACATGAGGTAATATTAATTTTGAACGTACATGTCGTTTGGTACATAAAGTAATGTTAATTTTGAACGTACCACTTATTTGGTACGTAAAGAAATATTAATTTTGAACATACCAGTCATTTGGTACGTAAAATAATGTTAATTTCGGACGTACCAGTCATTTGGTACGTAAAGTAATATTTAATTTTGAACGTACCAGTCATTTGGTACTTAAAGTAATTACAGTAACAAACGTTGTAATTAAAAACGTACTAAATACTGTTTGTGCAATGTGAATTTGGAACGTACCAAATATTGTTTGTGTTTTTTGTAGCACACGAACCAAGTTCGCACTCCATTCTCAAACAATGATTTAGGAAAAACCATATATGTATCAAGAAAATATACCGGCTATACTGGAGGATCCTCAATCCATGAAAGAAAGTCATAGTTCATTTTCTTCACAACCTGATGATTTGCTTGGTTGCTATCTAATCGCTGCCAAACACAATTAAAACTTCGAAATCAATCTCTTCCAAAATACAGCTTGTTGCAGAAAAACATTCTCCATGTGCATTAATCATATTAACTGCACTCTTTAAATCAAGCTCCAATAACACCGACGTGAAGCCAATATAAGCCAATATCAAGAGCAAATATAATACCCTCTCTTGCTGCCAAATGGGAATAAGATATATTTGTAAAAACAACCACTAATTAAAATGAAAAATTCTATTCGAATTTCAAACATGGGAGATTACAAATTTCAAACATGAAGATTAATTTCCAAACATTATCAACAATCAGAAAATATTCCCCTAAACATGAGGCCACATAAAAAAAAAATAAATAAATAAATAAAATAAATAAAAAATAAAAAACTCTTAAAAGGACATATTTGGAAACTGATGTAATCTTTAGCTTAAGACCATCTCCAACCCTTGGCCTAAAACCTAAAATTTTTAGCCCTGAAAATTTAGGTTTTAACCCAGAAATAACTTTTTTGCTTGAACCTTTTGGCTTAAAATTTTAGCCCAAGATTATTAAAGAATAAATTTAGACTAATTTTTTTCTTAAAGTAACTTTTTTAAAATAAAAAAATTATGTAGACTATCCTAATTTAATTTTATAAAAATTTTAACCTAAAAATATTTAGATTATGACAAATACTGAAAAATCACTAATCGACTGACACACCCCGATCGAGAACAGGGTATGCTGGCTGTCACGTGGAAGTGACGTAACCATGTGCACAAAGCGGAAGCTAATAAAATAATAATAAAAGTACGAATAAATAAAAACCAGCTTTACATAAAGTAAGAACATACATGTGCAAGCGTAACTGTGAAAACAAAGTTCAGAGCACGAAGACCTAATGCAGTCCGGGAGAAACAACACTACATAAACACACCCAAAGGTGGCCCTACACTGGTGATAATCTGTCAGATATGCTGGGAAAATCCTCTGGGGAGCCACCACAAGTACTAGCCAACTAGAACTTGGAGGGACGCAAAACGAAAAGTGTGAGTAGGCAAAAACAAAGTTTTTCAAAAACCATTTCATAAACAAGATTCTAACCCCTCGTCGTAAAACCTGTATACTTCCCAGAAAAATAGAATATACATATATATAAGTCATGCTCAGACAATTGCCTCAAAATAAAATGCAAGTGCTCAGGTAATGTCAAATCAATGCCATGCAATCTGTCAGCCGGAGTCACCTAACGTGACCTGTATGGCTGAATCTAGAGCTCAAATCTCCAACTCACTAACTATACCTGCACACGAGTCGGAACCAACTAAAGTGGTCTGTATGACATGACTGGGTGTATAATAAGTACGCTCAAGTGCTACGATCGCGTGAAGGCTGGGTAACTAATCGCGGGTCACCTACGAGTCGGAACCACCTAAAGTGGTATGTACGACAGGACTGTGCACCTAACTTGGATCCAAGATGAACGTGTAGTGCAGGAGGTGAACATCACGTGAAGGACTGTGCCCAACTTTGGGCGGGAGCACTAACACCGGGGGTGCAGGTTATGAGATCTCTATGCATCTCAAATCACTACTGAACGTAAACATAAATCATAACTCACCTGACACTTACCTGTGCGTCTGCAACACCAAACATATATACATATGCGACTAATAATGCGTAAATAAATGGCAAACAATAAGCATGGCATATAAACGTATAAACGTTTCATTTCACTTTTTGGGAAAAGCATAAGTATATAGGTATATACGAAAAACCAAAAGCCCACTCACTGGTATGTAGAAGGGTCGTAACCCCCTTGCCTATAGTGACCGCGCTCGTCCTCGTGATAGGTTTCACCTATATGCGAAACAACTATAAAAACTTTAATTTTAAAGCACATAACCAACATCACGAAATAACTTCTCATACAATGCTCAAATGGGGTGTATGAATACACCAACGTGATCTACTCAACGTCAGGAACATCCCCATATTTTTAGAAAAATTTTCTGATGTCGCACGCGCCCCCACGCGCCGGCCAAGGCACGGCCACACGCGCAGGCACGTGCCTGGCACACTGATGGCGTTAGTTAACGCCGTTAGGAATATTCTGTTAAATCTGACGGATTCCGTTAACACCGTTAGGAATATTCCGTCCAAACTGACGAAATATTCCGTCGTCTTCTCCGGCCAAACTCCGGCGCTATCACTGGCGCCGGAAAACCGGGAAAACTTTAAAACCTTGTATCTCACTCGTTTTTCAACCAAATTTCACAAAATTGGTACCAAAATGAAGCTTACAACAAGAGGAACAGATCTATACCACTTTCAAGCACAAAAACCCAAGAAATCTCGTCGGGAAAACACCACCAACTCCGGCCAAGCTTGTAACTCACGATCCTGACGTCCAAAACATTCAAACGAACCACCCCGAGCCTTCTAAGGACCTCACCAAGCTTCCTACAAGCTTGAAATTCCCAAAAACACAAGAATTAACGTGTGCATGAACAGTGACCAAATCGGGGTATCCCAAGTTCGACTTGAAAACAAAGGTATCCTTACCTGAAAATGGGTATGGTTGAACTCCCAAGGACCTCATGAGCACGAATATGTAATTTGTTTCCTCGATCTGTGAAGGTTTCAATGGGTTTTGGTTGTCGTCCGTACAAGAAGAATAGGAATGGGAGAGAGAGAGAGAGCTCGGGACAGGGCAGGGAGAGAGGGTGAGTGAGTGTGGTGTGTGTGTGGTCCAAAACCAGCCAAGCAACACCCAAAGACAGCCACACAACGAAACAACCATAATAGGGGCAAAATCGTCATTTCACCCCTACGGTTCGAAAATCTGGAACGGGCTGTCACACCAACACCATGAAACTCGTTAAATACTATGAAAAAATATGAAACAAATGAAAAGATTTTTCTTTTATTTACTTTAGCCGTTAGACTTAAATTTGGACTGTTAAATTATTTTTTTTACCGTTGAATTTCATTAAATTAGATCTTAACTGTTGGATTCAATGTATTTATAAATATAAAACTAAATAAAATATACATATATGGTGGGTCAGCCCCACTAATCCTGGGCTAATTTGGCTTCCTTTTGAGTTTTAGGTTTTAGGCCACATTTTAGCATTGGGTTGGGTTGGGTTTTTTTGTTTTTGGGTTGGGGGGGGGGGGGGGGGCGGCTAGTGGGGGTGGTGTGGGGAATAGAAATGGAAATTTGAGTTTTAGCTCATGGTTAGAGAAGATCTAAAAAATATGTAATTTAAATAAACAACAAATGCTGACGTGGCTTATGGTTAAAACGTTTTAATCAAATTTGAAAAAGAAACAAATGTTTAATCTAAAAATTGTTCAAAAGTTGCAGGGGAATCTAATTATACCTATATATGTGTGTGTGTGGGTATATATATATATATATATATATATATATATCTCTCTCTCTCTCTCTCTCTCTCTCTCTCTTAGCATTAAATAGAGTTTTGGGACTAAAATTAATTTTTATTCTGCTATAAGACATTTTTCTAAACTTCATCTTATTTAAGGATTAAATTCTAATTTTCTATTTGTTAAATTGCATGATAACCTTGAAATATTGGCCTATGTTTCCATCTCCGACCCCGCAGTTCGAACTGATCTCAAAGAGCTCTCTGCGTCTTTCCTTTCCAAGGTATGGACTTCACCAATCCCATGATTTAGTTTGTTTCTAAACAGGGAATCCCTGAAAATGTGTTAATATTTACAGAGAAGTAGGTTGATAGGAATGTTAGAGAGAAGCGTCATGATTTTGGAAACGCATGAAGTAAAATGCAGCTGATAAGTAGCTAATTACTGCACTAATTTCCCTTTCCCGTCAGCTATTTTGTAAGATATAATACTAAAAATGGAGAATCAAAATTCAATTAGTATGGCTTTAAGATAAAAATGACGTATTTCTATATAAACATTTCTACGTGCAGAGATGTACTCAAGCATTGTTCCTCCTCTGGTAAAGATGTGTAGAGATATTTGTTTTTTGAACAAGAAAACTACCATAGTTCCTGTTGAGAAAACCAGCCAAGTAATCACAATCCATTGGTTTAACTTAATCAAATTTGATCAGCTTCGCAAAAGAGTTAACAGAGATATAGAACTAACAGGTAAAACTTCTAATTTTGAATGCTGCTACAATACTAAAAGCATCATGGTTAGTTTTTTTTATTGAATTGAGTTTACGCTGATGCTTATAACTATACTATATGTAGATGTTTATGGTTGTTTGATGGTTGTGCAAACAATTGAAGACGTCATGGTGCAAAATATCAGACTTGAGAAAAAATGAAACCAGCAAATCCAAAATACCTAGTAAGTCACGCTTCTATTGCATTATGAATACGTATTTATACATGTATAACCATACAAACATAATATAGAAAACTCTAACTCCACTTTTTATTGTAGAGGAGAACAGTTAGAGTTCAGGCAGAAAGTGCAACAAATTTTCATGATGACACATTGTAATCGCTTTCACCAACTGTCTTCATTACTTTGACTGCACTCAAAGTAAAGCAGTACCAAGGTCAATATGTAATCACTTCAAATTTGCTATTTGCTAATTGCTATCTTTATCTTTATAGGAAAACATGTTTTAGGGAGCACATGCTCAACAATTTTCTTTTTCAATCTCGATATCCCAGAACTTTCGAAATATAAACGAGAGTAAATCAACCACTTTTCTTTAATGTTTGTTTTATTTATATTTTTACTATCTATTTGGGTGCTGCTAAAAATATGCAAATTAGGTTCGAATAAGTAAATTCTCCCGTTGAAATTCTGCCTACTTCTGCACAAATGCTAAGTCTCCTATTGCAACCGATGCTGAATTGAAGACAATTAAACAGTTGCTTTTGCTTGATCCTGCACTAAACAAGGTTAGTACACTGTGATTGACATTGTTAAAAAAAACATCCACTCTTCTGTGAATTGTATTTTGCAATCGGTTGATACTTGATTGTCTATTATAATTTGAAAATTTTGTCGTATCATGGTAGAATGCATGTCTCATATGCCGAGCCACAATACTAGGCTACGATTTGAGCAAAGGATGGTGGTACAAGTCATGCCTATTTTTCGCAAAGTTGTAAAAAAAAAAAAAAACATATGGAACCTTTCAGCGCTTTGAACATAGGTCACTAAAAAAAATACATATGGAACCTTTGAGCGCTTTGAACATAGGTCTCTTTGCATTGCATATACTGCAAACATGGGGGTTTTTATTTTTAAGGAGAAATTAGGTTCCCATCTCTCTTTTTGCTACTCCATTGATTACAACCCTATTCCTTTTCAACTTTTGATCAAGGTCTTGGGTATTAATAACATCATTAATTATTTCAATAATAAATATTTTTTATATTTAAATATATTCCCTTAGTGTTAACAATGTTACAATTAGTATATTTATATTTATGACTAAATTTTTTATCTTATATTTTTATTTTTAGTTTGTACCCAGTTTAATTTGCAAACCTTTTTTAATTTGTACCAATTTTCTTTTTAGTTTTAATTTGTATCCATATATTAATTTCTTTTTGTACCCATATTTTTTAAAGTTTTATTTGTATTTGTGCCCATGTGTTTACCGTCATGTGACATTGTATAATTAATCAATGATAGAAAAATTACATATGATATATTTATGTTTTATGGCTAAACTTTGTATCATACATTTATATTTTTAGTTTGTACCATCTTTTAATTTGCAACCTTTTTTTTTTAAATTTGTAGTATTTTCTTTTTAGTTTTGATTTGTACCCATGTATTAATTTCTTTTTTCGCCCATATATTTTAAAATTTCATTTGTACTCATAATTTTTTAATCTTTTATTTGGACCCTAATTTATTTATGATGTACCCATTCTTCTTTATTAATGTACCACTTTGTTATATGTGAAATGTACCCATTTTTTTTTTTTTTTTTTAAAAATGTACCAATTTTTTTAACACTATGTGTGACAGCCCGTCCCGGACTTTTCGTACCGTAGGGGTGAAATGACGATTTTGCCCCTAGCATGGTTGTTTCATTGTGTGGTTGTTTTTGGGTGTTGCTTGGCTGGTTTTGGACCACACACACTCTCCCACACCCCCTCACCCTTTTCCCTGTCCTGCATCCCTGTCCCGAGCCCTTTCTCTCTCCTATTTCTATCATTCTTGTACGGACGACAATCAAAACCATCCAAACCTTCACAGATCAAGGAAACAAATTATATATTCATGCTCGTGAGGTCTGTAGGAGTTCAACCATACCCATTTCAGGTAAGGATACCTTCATTTTCACGTCGAACTCGGGATACCCCGATTTGGTCACTGTTCATGCACACGTTAATTCTTGTGTTTTTGGGAATTTCAAGCTTGTAGGAAGCTTGGTGAGATCCTTAGGAGGCTCGGGGTGGTTCGTTTGAAGGTTTTGGACGTCGGGATCGTGAGTTTCAAGCTTGGCCGGAGTTGGTGGTGTTTTCCCAGCGAGATTCCATGTGTTTTAGTACTTGAAAGTGGTATGATTTGTTCCTCTCGTTGTAAGCTTCATTTTGGTACCAATTTTGTGAAATTTGGTTGAAAAACGAAGAAGTTACAAGGTTTTAAAGTTGTCCCGATTTTCCGGCGCTCGCGACGGCACCGGAGCTTCGCCAGAGAAGATGACGGAATATTCCTAAAGGCGTTAACGGAATCCGTCAGAGTTAACGGAATATTCTTGATGGCGTTAACTGATGCTGTCAGTGTGCCAGGCACGTGCTTGCGCGTGGCCGGCGCATGTGGCCGTGCCTTGGCCGACGCGTGCGGCGGTGGAAATTTTTTCTAAAAATATGGAGATGTTCCTGAGGTTGAGTAGATCACGTTGGTGTATTCATACACCCCATTTGAGCATTGTATGAGAAGTTATTTCGTGATGTTGGTTATGTGCTTTAAAATTAACGTTTTTATAGTTGTTTCGCATATAGGTGAGACCTATCCCGAGGACGAGCGCGGTCACTCGAGGCAAGGGGGTTACGACCCTTCTACATACTAGTGAGTGGGCTTTTGGTTTTCCGTATATACCTATATACTTATGTTTTTTCCCAGAAAATGAATTGAAACATTTATACGTTTTTATGTCATGCATTATGTTGCCGTTTGTTTATGCATTGTTAGTAGCCTATATATATATATATATATATATATATATATATGTTTGGTGCTGTGGATGCACAGGTAAGTGCTAGGTGAGTATGGTTTGTGCTTATATTCAGTAGTGGTTTGAGATGCATAAAGAGTTCATAACCTGCACCCCCGGTGTTAGTCCTTCCGCCCAGAGTTGGGCACAGTCCTTCACGTGATGTTCACCTCCTGCACCACACACTCATCTTGGATCCAAGTTAGGTGCACAGTCCTGTCGTACAGACCACTTTAGGTGGTTCCGACTCATAGGTGACCCGCGATTATTCGCCCAGCCTTCACGTGATCGTAGCACTTGAGCGTACTTATATTACACCCAGTCCTGTCGTACAGACCACTTTAGGTGGTTCCGACTCGTGTGCAGGTACAGTTAGTGAGATGGAGATCTAAGCTTTAGATTCAGCCGTACAGGTCACGTTAGGTGACTCCGGCTGACAGATTCATGGCATTTATTTTGACATTTTCCTGAGCACTTGCATTTATTCGAGGCATTTGTCATGACATATTTCTGAGCATGACTTATATATATATATATATATATGTATGTATGTATGTATGTATATTCTACTTTTTTGGGAAGTATACAGGTTTTACGGCGAAGGATTAGAACTTATTTATGAAATGGTTTTTGAAAAGCTTTATTTTTGCCCACTCACACTTTTTGTTTTGCACCCCTGCAGATTCTAGTTGGCTAACACTTTTGGTGGCTTCCCAGAGGATTTCCCCAGCATACTTGATAGATTATTACCAGTGTAGGACCACCTTTGGGTGTGTTTTTGTAGCGTTATTTCTCCCGGACTGCATTAGGTCTTCGAGCTCTGAACTTTGTTTTTCACATTTACGCTTGCACATGTATGTTCTTACGTTGAGTAAAGTTGGTTTTTATTTATTCGTACTTTTATTATTATTTTATTAGCTTCCGCACTGTGCACATGATTACGTCACTTCCACGTGACGGCCAGCATGCCCTGATTTCGGTCGGGGTGTGTCACTATGGATATATTCTTTTGCCATTTATTATTTCTTATTGTTACATAGTTTTTATCCATTTATTCAATCAAAATGTTTGAATTTTTTTATTGTAGCCGTTTATAATACTGTTATAATAAGGGATTTAAAATTTATACGATTATAAATCTCATAAAATATCAAACAATTAATGTCAAAACTATAAAAATAAAAATATTAATAGTAATATAATGAGGTGTACAAAGTCAATGGACTTTGATCGAACTTTGAATACCATTAAGGTTTTAGTCAAAGAGTGTTGTGGAGCCAAAAATAATCAAGACGCGACACATGGATTTTTAGGTGAAGAGGACAAAATTAGGCTTGAGACATACCGGGTTTCCTACACGCGAGCAGTGGAGAATCATCCATCAACCGAGTCAAAAGTGCCCAAAATAGGTAACAAGTTCAAATTTATCTCATCCATCTTTACTCCATATCCTCTACAAGGAAATCATTCCATAACCTTCAAAACCTTCCATATAAATTAAATTAATTAGGCTAATTAATCCATTAATTACCAAATTAATCACCATTACACCACCCAAAAAACATCCAAGGGCCGCCCACTCTCTCTTCCAATGAGGGCCTGCCATGCTCTATAAATAGGACTCCATTTTCTTTGAAAGACTAGTTCCACGCTCTTGCAAAACTCCCAAAAACTCTCCAAACACTTTTCTCTCTAAATTCTAACTTTGGCATCAGACGTTCTTCGGCCAAAGTCCCCCCATCACCCCCCCCCCCCAAAAAAAAAATTCATCGTGGGCGTGTGAGGCGTTTGGCCTTGACCTAAGGTGTTAATTATTTTGTAGTTGCAATTTAGTCCAAGAAGAAGAAGGCGGAAATTTGCATCCACAAATTGGTTCTTTCATTGAAAGTTGAGTCCCACACTCGTAGAAGACTCTCGTATCCAAGGTTTTCTATTTTCTTGTCCATTTGTAGATTTTTTGTACGTTCTTATTATTAGAATTTTTTATTTGCAAAAAATCTTTGATAAAATGTAAAAGAGAAGTACAATGGCTAGAAATTTAGAAAATTCAACAAATAAAAATTTCAACATTCAAGAGATGGGACCACGGCGATCTATGAGGCTAAATGTGACAATAGGTGGAACGGCACCACCACCACGAGTTTCCACCACGGTAGCCACCCGCGGTGAGGTCCATGGTGTCACCACCACGGCCCGAGTGGTACCATCCAGGGCGGCTCACGGCACTAAGGCCAAGACCCAAGCCATGTCACTCCACGCCCAACGAGTTGTCAAGTCGAGCCCAAGCCTCGCACCCGCGTGCATCATACGCAGAGCAGCCCACTCCTGTGACCCAGCCTGCGCCTGCCAAGCAGCCCACTCTTGTGACCTAGCCTACTCCCGCGACCCAGCCTGCTCTTGTGACCTAGCTTCCTCCCGCGGCATTCCAAGCAGCCCATTCTTGTGGCCTAGCTTGCTCCCGCGGCCCAGCCTGCTCCTACGGCCTAGCCTGCTTCTGCGACATTCCAAGCAGCCCAAATCGGCCCAAGACTATCTCAAACATCCGGACAACCATCGAGCCGGGGGCATTTTCACCATGTTTCTCTGCGGATTTGACATTTCCCAATTCAAATCTCGCGCCCGAAGCTTACCATACTTCCATTGCTCAAGGAGGCATATTCTTCCAAGCTTTTCTAATCCAAATGGCGAACAACACTTGTCTCGACAAGTCATAGAGTTGACAAGCGACCTTGCATAACAGACAACCTTGGTGAATCAACTCTTGCAACGCACCAAGATCCAACGTGCCTCAGACGAGGTGTCTTGAAGAAGGATAAGGGCAGACGAACCTCTCCACCAACGTCCCGACAAGCAGCCACTTGACCAGTCACGAACCAAGCGTTCTAACAGAGTACACTCCCGATTGGACCCCCAAGATAGCATATATTCCCATCTTAGCGCGTGGAGGAGCGTGCACTCTCAGTTAGGCCCACAGACAAACATACACTTATAGTTGGGGCCACACTCCAATAATCAACATGAGAAACCTTCCAAGCAAAGTGTTTATTCGCAGCAAGACCCGCAATGAGCATTTTTCACCTCACATCGGAGTAGGCAGCACAGCGGACGGAGATAAGTAGTCACTTAGTCCGGCTCAAGTTCAACCAGCAACCTGCGAGTTACTCGCTCTCTTGTTAGGAGCATACTACGCAGCCGCGACATAGATGAGTTGAACACATGGAATAGCAGCGTAGACCAGCAGATCATGACCAGGGGCAGCTGAGGGCTCTGCCACCCCAACAAAGGAAAATTCAGGAAGAAGTAGAAATACTCTTGAACGAGCGATTGCGTGATTTCCCGCGTAATGAAGCTATTGACAAGGCGTTTTGATGAGACATGACCAACATAAGCGAGTTATCTTTCAATGACAAGATAGAGCAGACGGGACTACCCCACATAGATTGCAGGATACAGAAACTTCTTCTGTTCTGACAAAACGCAGCAGCTCAGCTTAATGGCACGCCGGGGGCAGACAAGTATTAGAAGGACACACCAACCCAACTGCCAAGAACTAGGGCCAGGCCTTATTCTTAACACTCCATACAATTCCTCCTACTGCACATAACTTGGCCCAAGCCAGCCCCATCTCTACTTTCACAACCACGCCTACCTACTTCACGGCTCCCGACAACTATTGATCGTGCACCATGGCTCCCAACCATGCCGACCTTGCCATGTGGCTCGTGCCAACCAAGCCTCAAAAAGGCATATGACAAAACACCTAATGATGGCACAATAATTTTGGGAGTAGCTCGTTACGCTTGCACCCTTACGCAAGGTCCACAAGCAGTTCGAAGTCTCAAGCAGATCACCAAACATAACCTCGCAGGCTAAGGATTATTTCGGTTGTCTCAGCAGTTCAGCTTTCCTCAGCTGCACTCACGACAACGACTTCCATGTTCTCCAGTGCGAGAGGGTAAACTAATTGCTCTCTAGTGCAAAATGGTAAACTAATTGCTCTCTGATGCAAAAGGGTAAACCAATTCCTCGACACCTGTGTAGGTCTACTCTCCAGTGCGAGAGGATAAATTAATTGCTTTCCAGGGCGAGAGGGTAAATCAATTCCCGACACCCATTTGGGTCTGCTTTCCAATACGAGAGGATAAACTAATTGCTCTCCAGTGCGAGATGATAAACTAATTGCTTTCCAGTGCGAGAGGGTAAACTAATTGCTCTCCAGCGCGAGAGGGTAAACTAATTGCTCTCTAGTGTGATAGGGTAAACTAATTCCCTAACACCCTTTTGGGTAAGCTACCAGTGCGAGAATGCCACATAGCTTAAAAGATCGAATACTTGAAGATCAACTAGGTAGCAAATGGTCAGGGGCCAGCAGCCACTTTTGCATTTAACAGTTCACTCATCCGACACTTCATCTTTAGCAGCTCCGATCTTGGCAACTTTATCCTTCACTGCTCCATCTATGGCAGCTGAGAAATCAAACTCAAGCAGTTTCCTCATTTTTGGCAAAGCAGCCCAGACATGGCAACCCAAACCGTTGCCTGTGCCACACCACTTCCTCGGCCCATGCTGAGCTAATCCTTGGCTTCAATCAAGCCGAGTAGCATAAGAACTGGCCCCTGCCACACCACCTCCTTGGCCCATGACAAGCCAACTCCTGGCCTCTTCCAGCTGACGTGCTGCACCACCTTGACAGCTGCACCGTGGTAGCACCTCCCAAAAAGAAGACAAGGAGAATTAAGTTTTCCTTACATCGGTGCGGCGTGAAGAAGACGAAGAAAGCAACGAAAGACGGTCCTTTACACGGGCAAGTGTGGAAAATTGCTAGGAGAGGGGGAACAAATATCCTCTAAGCTTTTTCTCTCTTGTAGGGTAGAATAAATGCTCTCCAAAGTTGATTTAACAACCCACTTAAGGTGGACTTAAATAGGCTTGAAGAGAAATTTATTTCCTTTTCCTAGAAGGATCTAATTTCGTATTAAAGAGGCAATCTACATCAAAATAGGAAGCAGTCCTAGAGCAAGAAGATCTCTACACCTGATGCACTTTCCTACGAGCAGCGCAGCAGGTGTGAAGGCATTTGTGGAGCCAAAAATTATCAAGAAGCGACACATGGATTTTTAGGTGAAGAGGACAAAATTACCCTCGAGACACACCGGGTTTCCTACATGCGAGCAGTGGAGAATCATCCATCAACCGAGTCAAGAGTGCCCAAAATAGTTAACAAGTTCAAATTTATCTTATCCATCTTTACTCCATATCCTCTACAAGGAAATCATTCCATAACCTTCAAAACCTTCCATATAAATTAAATTAATTAGGCTAATTAATGGATTAATTCTTAATTAATCCATTAATCACCATTACACCACCCAAAAAACATCCAAGGGCCAGCCACTCTCTCTTCCAAAGAGGGTTGGCCATGCTCTATAAATAGGACTCCATTTTCTTTGAAAGACTAGTTCCACACTCATAAAAAAACTCCCAAAAACTCTCCAAACAATTTTCTCTATAAATTCTAACTTTGGCATCAGAGGTTCTTCGGCCAAAGCCCACCCCCCACCCCCCAATTCATCGTGGGCGCGTGAGACTCTTGGCCTTGACCTAAGGTGTTAATTATTTTGTAGGTGCAATTTTGTCCAAGAAGAAGAAGGCAGAAATCTGCATCCACAAGTGTTAGGGATCAGGAACGGCATCCAAAGTATCCTTTTTTTTTAAATACCCAACACTACGACCTTAGGAACTTAGAAATGGAAAGTAAATTGAAGACACTTACACACAAAGCATGTTAGGAAAAAAGAAAGCCTTGGGTTTGTTGCGATGACATAATTTGTTTCTTATTTAGGTTCAAAATAAATTTTATTGTGGAGAACACCACAAATTAGTTCAACTTCTTAACAATAGGAAAGCATGCTGAAAAATTTCTAGGTATTTCTTACCAACTCTCTGGTCATTGAAAATGGCCATGATGATTCCTTTGTGTTGCCACCACATCTTCAAAAATTGATTGGTTGCACAAAAAAGTTTCAAGTCTGTTTCGGAAATCATAAAATGATTTTTGCAAGACATACTTTGTTGTTTATGGACTACTTGAGGAGGAAGTACCATTTGAGTAAGTGATTAGCTCAGTTGAACCACACACACCTGCTGCAAATACTCGAAAACAAATTATTGGTGCAGAGACGCCCCTCCCTTCTCCACCTTTGCAACCATAGGGTAAAGATATTCAATCAGCTGCATCAAATATGGGTGTGAAAAGAGCGTTATTCACCGAAGAAGAATTTGCAAAAGCTCCCAGGTTGGATTTTTCCTTCAAAGTTACTTATAACTCTTAAAAAGACGAAAGACAATTCTAAATATACGGATTATCTTTTGATGTTGATCAAAGCCACTGGAGTAATGTTATGACATGATGGTTGATAAGTTTTGGCTACCATTTACAATGTTTCTTTCTGAACTTTTTAGTTAGACATTGAATGACAACAAATATCATAATGAGACCTAATCGCAGTCTGATTGTCCCCAAAATTGAACCCTTTGACAAATTTCCTATCAGCACTGAGAAACAGGTCACAACCAAAGAAAATAAAGGAGAGGTATAATTACAATGGATTGTTTAGCCAGTTACCTTAATCATATCCATGGCAGCAACACTTATTCAATTATGCTCCCTGTTTCATTTCAGTGCTGAAGATGTTCATTCCCAAAAGAAATAAAGCTATAAGAGACTTAATAATGGATTGGTGTGGAGTATTAGAAATGGGTATTTTATTTTGGTCATTTCACTTCTATAATTACTTGCTACTGACACTAAGAACCTGATTTAATTTTTTTTTCTTTCTTTTTTTTGTAATCACTGAGGTGATAACAAAATTTGTAGGACCCATATTTGTTTTGTTGCATGCACAAACAAAATATGTGAACTGCATGCTACTTCTGTTTCTTATGTAACCAAACCAAACCGAACTGAATCTCTTTACACTTTATGAATGTATGCCTATGATGTTTCTTTTGTGAAACTTTGTTGCCAAATTTGAAACTAAGCCTAGGGCTCTTTCAAGGAGTGTACTCGATTCAATTGGAGAGGATATTTCATTGGTTATAGAGGAAAGTTTTGGAAGGCTTTGGAACTTGGAAGAGCTTCTCTATTTGTTTGGTTTTTGAATGGATACGGTGATCTTTTTCTTTGCAATTGAGATTGTTGATAGAATATGATTAGTTTATATGATTTTGTCTATGTACAACTACCTTCCCACTTTTCACTTTCCCCATTTTCTTATTATTAGTCTACCAATGCCTCTTTTATAAATTCTATATTAAAAAAAAAAGATTAAGTTTTATAAAATAAAAAAAAACCGAAACTGTACCAAAACCTAACCAAACAAAACGAAAAAAAAAAAAAAAAAAAAGGAATGAAAAAAAAAACCAAAAATACCAAAAAAAATTTTTAAAAAAAAAAACTTGGCTCATTAAAGTAAACAGTCATTCCTCACTCAAAGCAAATTACAATTTGACACATCTGTTAAAATTTTTACTTTTGTGCTTTTAGTGGGTTAATGGTGCATATGTCAAACAACAACTTGATAATCATCATGATTTTTCTCAATAACACTATCTCCAACTTTTGGATTAAAACCTAAAATTTTTAACTCAGAAACATGTTTTATAATCCAACCCTCCGGATTAAATTTTTAGTCCAAGATTTTAAAGAATGAATTTTGGATTCTTAAAGTAACTTAAAAAAAAACTATTATGTAGACTATCCTAGTTTAATTTTATGAACATTTTAACCTAAAAATATTTAGATTCTGATAAATATTGAAAAATCACTAAATGGACACCATGAAACTCCTGAAACACTATAAAAGTGTGACAACCCGTCCCTAATTTTACGTTTTTATTAATTTTAAAAGCGTGAATTTACGAAAATGCCCTAGAGGCAAAGACTTTGACTTTCGTTGACCATCGGTTTGAGAGATGTGAGACTTATTCTTTTAGCGTATCCTCGTAGTGCTCGTTGGTACAAACGCAGAGGCGAAAGTCGTTTGCGAGTCCGGATTATAACGGTATAGTTATGGACGTTTGAAAGTGGTTATTTAAAGTTTAGTTATAAATTATTTGAATTCCTACCTTGTGGGAAAGTGGCCCAATCAGATTTATGCTAGTAAAGGACCAATTAGATAAAGGAGTGAGTGACCAATCAGAATGGGAGGAAGGAGGGCATCAACCAATCAGAGAAAGGGAGAGAAGCTCCCAGCCCATGCACAACCCAAAACCACCTTCGCGACCTTCCATTTTCTAAGTTCAATTTCGGCCAACTCCGATGGAGTTTTTCGATGCCACCACCACCATCTTGAAGCTCTCATTCCCCTCTATGAAACCCAACCATAAACCACCTTTATAAACCACCACCACATGTGGCGGGGTGAAGCCATGAAATCTGACGCGTCAAAACCATATTTGGCAACTCCTTTCAAATTTCCAGCAAATCGGCAAAGCAATGGCCGATGCCACCACTTGGGCTTTGTAGCCCAGCATCCCAGGATAAAATCCCAACCAACCTTGACCCCGTTGGACCATCGTAGACGACGAATCGACGCCGGGAAGCTTTAAGCATCCGCCGGCTTTGTGGGAAAAATTGACCATCTTCCGTCCACTTTTGGACTTTGTGGTAGATATGAAAGCTGTTCCTCTCTTTGAGATCTTCATTTTTGTGAAATTTGAGAATTTTTAGAAATAGTGGAATTTTTCGGCGAACTGTGGCGGTCGTCCACCACGGCGCGTGGGCCGAGACTCCACTTGACCTTCCTAGGCTAATTTTGAAGCTCCAATTCCACATTTGACATCTGTTTAGTGAAATTATGATGTTTAATATAGTTTCATAGTTGACCACCTAGTTGGCCATTGAGAGATCTTTGCATGAATTGACGATCCGACCGTTGGATCGTCACCAAATTTTAATACATTATGGTATGTAATATTTAAGGATATTAGAAAGTTACAGATTGGAAATCTGACGTATGGATCTTCCCAAATTGGATTTGTAAGTTCGTAAAATAAAACGTTGACCGCCACTTGAATTGACAATTGGCGGAGATCCAACCGTTGAATCGTAATGAAACTTTAGTCTTATGTTCTGGAAGTTTAATGTGGATCTTTAGAAGTTTCGGATAGGAAATCCTAGATGTGGATCTTCCGGATTGAGTTACGTAGGGTTGTGAACCTTACCGTTGATCTTTGACCAAAGGTTAATTTTTGGTCAATGGATCTCAAATCATTTAAGAACATCCTTGGGATGTGTTTTATGTAAACTATGGGTTCTATAAATAAGAGTTCTGAGACGTGACTAAATAATTGTTCTAGGTGAGGATCGTTCATGACATCTCGATACTCGTGCTTGGGAGTTGTAGCATGGACCTAAGGTGAGTGCGTTTTTGACATCTCCACCAACGTTTATAAATTGAATATTTCATATAATTTTTGTGAATGCTTTGGAGGACTAGTACGAACTACGAATGGCTTGATCCCCGTTGGGTACGTAGGCAGTCTAACAAGACGTTAGATGCAGCCATATAATAAATGAGACTAAATAATTGAGACAATAGCCTTGCTTGGGGAATTGAGCAATGTGAGGGACATTGGTGGAAAATGTGAGATTTAACCTTATGATTTGGTGGTTAAATGTTGGTCATAAATCAATGTTTGAAGAATCAAGAAATTAAAGTAAGGAAACGTAAGTAATGATAGTTAATTAAACTAGTGTCTAGTTGGGCTTATCACCGATAATTATTCCAGAAAATAAATAGTTTGGAAGTGGGGCGTTATAGATTATGCATTTCATGCCATGTTGTGTGTGTATATATATTTGGAAACACTATGTTATGGTTGAGTATTAGATTGCATCATGGCATATCCATATGTATATTATCTGCACATAATTATTGTGAATGCTTTGAAGTGCAAAGGTGAACGCAGGACACACAGGTAAGTTCAGGTGAGTTTATGGTATTAGTTGAAATGATGGAGTTATGGCATGACTACATTTATGTTTTAGGCAACTCCAACATTGTCGTATAGGTTGCAATAATAGGCAACTCCGACCTTGTCGTATAGGTTGCCCATGAGTCGTACATGTTATATTAGATGCAGTTAGAGCTCATAAACCTACACCCGGGTGTTAGTGCTTCCGCCCATGGCCAGGGCACAGTCCTTCACGTGATGTTCACCTCCTGCACCTTATGCTCACCTTGGATCCAAGGTAGGTGCACAGTCCTGTCATACAGACCACAATAGGTGGTTCTGACTCGTAGGTGACCCACGATTATTCGCACAATCTTCACGTGATCGTAGCACGCACAGTCTTCAAGTGATCGTAGCACTTGAGCGTATTTATTTACACCCAGTCCTGTCGTACATATCACTTTAGGTGGTTCTGACTCGTGTACATGTATACTTATTGAGCTATGGCTAAGCCGTACAGGTCACGTGAGGTGACTCCGACTAGCATGTTGATGAGTTATTGATTTAGCCGTACAAGTCACGTGAGGTGACTCCAGCTAGCATGTTGTTGAGCTATTGGCTAGCATGTTGATGAGCTATTGATTCAACCGTACATGTCACGTGAGGTGACTTCGGCTAGCATGTTGATGAACTATTGGTTCAGCCGTACATGCCACAATAGGTGGATCCGACTGACATACCATTTCATATTGATTTATTTCATCTAGGTTACTTATTCTTGTTGAGTTATTTGACACGGCATAGCTGTGAGATTGTTATTTTGGTTATGGTTTTGAGTTATAGTCACGCCTGTTATTTTCTGGGAAATTATACAGGTGTTATGGCGAGGGGTTACTGCCTTTGGTAATTGAAATTGGTTTGAAAAGTTTTGTTTCGCTCACTCACATTTTCTATTTGTGCACCCCTCCAGGTTCTAGTAGCAGAGTTATCGACGAGGATTCGTGACACTTTTCAGTACAGATGTCTTCTTATGATGGTATAATCATTATCTTACCTTACTGTACTATACCTATGCTTTGTATCACGTGTGAAATGGGTCCAGATCTGCTCACCGCACACTCGTGTACTTAAGCACTTTTAGATTTTAATTTATTCATATACATTATCACATTTTATGGCTTCGTCACCTTCCAGGTGTTGCCCAGCACGGCTCAATTCGGGGTCTTAGTGGACATTCTGGATCGGGGTGTGTCAAAAAGAATATAAAACACATGAAAGAATTTTTTAATTATTTTAGCCGTTGGATTTAAATTTGGACCATTAGATCTTTTTCTTGACCGTTAGATTTGATCATATTAGATCTTAGCAGTTGGATTCAATGAATTTATAAATATAAAAGTAAAAAAAAATACACATATATGGTGGGCAAATCTACTAACCTGGACGGAGGGGAATTTTGAGCTAAATTTGCCCTAGAAATGAGTTTCGAGTTAAAACTCATAGTTGACCCAATGGTTGGAGACTTAGAGCAAGTTAGAGTATGTTTAGAACCTAAAATTTAAGTTTTACTCGAAGTGTTGGAGTAGGTCTAAGGAGTCGAGCAACAACAACAACAACAACAAAGCCTTTTCCCACTAAGTGGGGTCGGCTGTATGAATCCTAAAACGCTATTCCGCTCGGTTCTGTGCCACGTCTTCTATTAGATCCAAGTACTCTAATGGCTTCTTTACCAATCGGAAGTGGAATGGAGAGAAACAAAATTGAATTCCTCCCGAAGCATTCTGCTGTTTACTAGCAATTGGGGAATCAGATTTTATGTGGGGTCCACCCAAAATGGGGATTTCAATTCCGGATATATCCAGAATCCAATTACCAAGAAATAAATGGTAATTGAATTCCAGAAGAAAGGGACCATCAGCAATCAAATTTTTCTTCCCAAACTGCCCTTGTACTTCTTTTGATATCCCAAAACACCCCTGCATCTTCGTTCCCAACGTTGCACCTCACCGGTACACTCAACCATTTGGAACGAGATGAAGAAGCTGAACAACTTGCCCATGAGGCATTGCCCATTCGTGAAAAAGCATTTGGAAATGACTCATTTCCCGTTGGTATGTTGTCATTTTCTTTAACCGCAAAGGTGGGGTGAATCTGCAACAGAGAAAAAGGGGTAAAAAATAAAGGCTGGGATATGGAGGGAGGGAGCATGAAAGGTTCTTTGCAAAGGTGAAGTGGATTTGCAGCAGAGAAAAAGGGGGAAATTTTAGAATGGGGTGGGAGGGTAGCATGTAGGCAGTAGAGAAAGATGGGATAAATTTTAGAAAGGGGGTGGGTCGGCAAAAAGATGGGGAAGAGAGGGAGAGAGAGAGGGTCACACCAAAAAATAAAAATAAAAAGGAAAAATGAAGAATAAAGAACTTTTACTAAAAAAGAAAAAAGAAATTTGTTCTCTATACTAAAAATAAAAAATAAAAAATGATGGGTTTTGGCCCTTTTTCATCAAAAATAAAAAATAAAAAAAATGAAAGATTAAAAGTTTTATTAAAAATAATTAGCATATAAAATAGATTAGTTTAACTAAGGGTATTTTAGTAATCATATTAGTTTTCATTCCGATTCATAAGAATCAGTAAACAGTTTATATAGATCAATGTCTTTCTTATTCCGATTCCAAATAGTTTTAGTAAACAACTCTAACAGAAATCTAATTCTAGTTCCACCTCATTTAAATTCCTCTTCAATCCAATTCCTCCTTAATTCTATTCCTCTCAATTTGATTACGGATTAGTAAACACGCCCCAAGTCTTTTCTTAGAGTTTCTTCCAAAGTCTTCCTAAGTTTTCCTTTACCCCTTCGACCTTGAACCTCTGTCCAGTAATTGCATTTTCTAACCGCAACGTCAGTAAGCCTTCGTTTCATATGTCCAAACTACCGTAACCGATTTTCTCTCATCTTTCCTTCAATTTCAGCTACTCCTACTTTACCTCAGATATCCTCATTCCTAATGTTATCCTTTCTCGTGTGCCCACACATTCAACGAAGTATTCTCATCTTCGCTACACCCATTTTATGTACGTGTTGATGCTTCACTACCCAACATTCTGTGCCATAAAGCATTGCTGACTTTATTGCCATCCTATAAAATTTCCCCCTAAGCTTCAATAGCATACGATGGTCACACAACACGCCGGATGCACTCTTCCACTTCATCCATCCAACTTGTATTCTATGGTTAAGGTCTCTATCCAACTCTTCTTTCTTTTGCAAGATAGATCCTTGGTAGTGAAAGCAGCCGCTCTTTGGTACTTCATGATCTCCAATCCTCACTCCAAACTCAGTACAATGATTTGATAGTATTCTCCTTACTTGCAAATGAAAGGTCTTATGTCTGAATCTCGTAGATGACGAATTCGATATCAAATTAGGTTGCCTATTGTAAGATTTACCCGAACTCCCCCCTCCCCGTAATTTAAAATATAGCGTTGTATAGAGAAAAAAAAAAAAGATAAATTCCATAGGAACATTCGCCTTTCTCCATTACACGTACAACTGTTGAACACTAACACAGTAAGACGAAACTCCGGCCACATTCAAGTTTTTACATATATACATGCAAAACTCACAATGGCATACCGGATGCATTGTGACTCGAGTTCTGCCAATTCAGGTCGCCTAAGATTCCTCAAACTTTGACCCCAATCTTCTTACCAGCTAACGTTTCCTCGACTAGTAATCCAGATGATAGGAGGGATCGCACCTTTTGGATCTCTACACCCTGAAACATTATTCTCTTACAAACATAAGGTACAATGAAAATGATGATATTTATTGCATGCATATTTGCATTACATAGGGTAAGCGAAGAAGCTGTACACAGTCGTGTTTGTCTAGCCGAAGTACATCTACCAGAGGCAGCACACACTTCAGTTTTAGGTGCGTTCTTGATGATAAACTGCCAGGCCTCACTACTCCAGCAAGCGCTTATGCTTGCACCATCCGATAGCAGTCACATATAGGAATATGGTCCCGGCAGTACCGCCACCAACTGTCCACAGGAATTGTGGCATCCCTGCTTTTTCTTCATCAAATAGGTCAATATGGATGTTCATGCCCATGACACCAGCTACAACAACAAAGCTACTCACAGCCAGGGTTGCTGTTGTCAACATGACCCCCATTTGGAGGAGATTGTTCTGTTTGTCATCCAACATTATGTTGATGTAATCCTCTGTGTCGTCAACGTACTCCCTCAGCTGCCAAGGAACAATCAATATACAATAAATATACATGAAATAAAAACAGTAATGTTACACATCTAAACAAGAATGAAGTGATTCATTGATGATAAGAGGAGCAAATTCCACATATAAAGATGAATGCATAAATTTTATACTATGTAGTTATGATATGAAAGAAGGATAGGATGTCGGGAAAAGGAAATTTTGGTCCAGGATTTTGGAGAGTAGTAATGGAAATTGGCAATGAAAGCAACACGTGTTTTTTTCCAAGAACTGAATGAAGACTTTATAAAAAGATCCGGTTACATGTTTTAAACAAAGCAACATAACTTTATATTAGTTTCCTCGTATATAAGTTTTTGTGACATCCCACTTTCTTCTAGAGCAATAGAAGTTATAGAACCGCTCTCCATTTTAAATTATGTTCACTTCAAAATATTTGCACCGAACAAAATTGAAAGGTAAAATGTACTTGCAAACCGTGGATAGCTTGTTCAGTGTACCATCAATTTGCACAAAATATGCCTCCAAAAGCATTTCAAGCTCTTCTACATCGAGTTCCTTTCCTACAGCACTATGCGTGGAGCTAGTAGCGGTCCCAAGGCTGTCCCTTCTAAGAAATTGATGCCGGGGGTCATCAGTGTTTTGAGGATCACCTTCAAAATTCAAGTGGTCCCCACCAGCTTCCATTGAGATTTCAGTGGGACCCCTGATACAGTACAACAGGAAAGTTACGACTGAAGAACCGACATGGCTATTAATTAAAATGAGAATGAGATTTTAAGTTCCCCTGCCTGTCATCCATGTCTGATCCTGGAGCTTCAGGATCCATGTCATCTCTCTCACCCAAGGACGAAGTGGACGAATTTTCAAGATGTTGCTGAACCAACTTGTCAGTTAGATACATTTCAGCCATATCTTCATCATCATCAAGCAAGTGTTCTAGTTCATCCCTCACCTAGAAGTAATACATGACAAATTTAGCACTGAGAAAGCCATCTAGTTTATCCATTGGTTAATCATGTCATCAGAAATGTAACTTTACAACCACAAGCCTCTACGAAGGAAGATCTCCATTTAATCTTTGCCGTGCAAGGAAAGGGTATGGATTATCAAATGTTATGCTAACCTTCTGAACACGGCCGGTAATTGCAACCAAGCGACTCTTGATTTGGCGCACGCGTTCCAAATTGAGAGTACTAATCTTTGAAGTGAGCTTATCTAAAGCTGGATGAGCTTCTTGCTCCAATGTTTTTGCCTGTTCTCAAATTTGCATAAACAAGGAAAACAAGTTACACATAATGGAATGAATTATTAAATGAGGCAATCTAATCCGGAATATGGTATTCACTTACTTCATTCTCTAAGACACTGCAAGCAGCCTCAAGGCATGCCTCCAATGCAACAAACTCAAAAGGCAGAACCTTCAAACCATCACGATTCTCCTCCAGACCTTGCTTCTCTGTTGTCCCACCTTCCACATTTCCACCAGCAGCTCTTCTCACTTGTGCATCTGCCTCTGCTTCTTCCATTTCATACCAATTCGATTCATTGTCATTGCCCTCCTTCTCCTACCCAAAATTAACAACACAAAACAATGACAAAATCACAATTAAATACAGTGTTCTAAAAATCGGCCTAAGGGTTAGGCGGTGAAGGCCTACCGCGACTTAGTGCAAATCGTTATTTACTAGATATACAATAAATTTACATAAATCTGCCTAGGCCCCTAGCCGCCTAGGCGTTAGGCTCCTGCCCACCGCTCGACTAGCGCCTAGTGTTTTTTAGAACCTTAATTAAATAACACCACAATCAACAACAAAGCTTTTATTTTTGAGCAAAAAATATTATCTGTACTAAGGGGGAGAGGGTGTGTTTAGCCTTATAATGGGTTAGCAATAATGTGGTTCAAATTAGCCTTTGGCAAGAATTGAATCTAAGACCTCTCACTTAACGAATACCACCAAACTGTAGTACTAAGTGGCCACAATAATCACAATTAACAACGTTAGAATTCCCTCCTCATGAAATTAAATGCCCATCTTTAATGCGCAGCTGTCTAAGAAGCAAAATCCTTGGACAAAGAAAGGTTTTTCCAGTTTCAAGAACTGAGTAAATGTAAAGCAGCCCAATATTGATTGCTTTGTCTATCCCCTTCCATAGTTTTCTAGAAGGGAGTTGATCATGAATATATATATGTTTTTAGCTTGTAGCTCTTCCACAGAGTGAGTGTAATAGAAAAATAGTGAGTTCATCCAAGAGTGTGTGCGTGTTCTTGAGTTAGTCAGCCTCTGAAGTTTAGAGAGATTAATGTTTGTAATCCCATTCAAATAGTGGACGTGGACTTTGTCTTGTGGTTTTTCCCTTCACATCGGAGGGTTTTTTTCCACAAAATTCTGGTGTCTTTTTGTTCACTTTTAATTTCTGATTACTTGTGTTTTATTTCCTGTGATTTACACCAGCAGCAAGCTGCTGTTTTCGCTGTAGCAAACTCAACAATTGGTATCAGAGCCGGGTTGCCTTGTAGATCATGGATGTCCACACAAATCGAATGGTGAGCCTAAATGGAAGAAACTACATTATTTGGAAATAAAAAATGGAGGACTTACTGCATTGCAAGGGTATGTTCGGTCCAATTGAAGGTGACAAGCCAGAAAAAATGTCCGATGAGGAATGGAAGAAACAAAACCAAAGAGCCATTGGAGTTATCAGGCAATGGCTTGATGATAGTGTGTATCATCACATTTCGAAGGAGACTGACGCACTTTCGTTGTGGAAGAAGCTTGAAAACTTATACAAAAGAAAGACAGCGGGCAACAAAGTTTTGTTGATGAAAAAACTTGTCAATTTAAAGTTCAAAGATGGCACCTCCGTCAACGAACACTTGAACGGGATGCAAAACATCATCAATCAGCTCTCTTCAATGAATATGGTGTTGGATGATGAACTACAAGCTCTCTTGCTTCTCAGTTCTCTTCCAAACAGTTGGGAAACCTTGGCCATTTCTGTGATCAACTTTGCTCCAGATGGAGTCTTGTCCATGAATCAAGTCACTGCTAGTTTGCTGAACGAAGAAACGAGAAGAAAATCCACAGATTCTTCCTGCTCATAAGCTTTGCTTGTAGAAAAGAGGGGGAGGAATAAAAATAGAAGTGCTTATCCTCAGTCTCATGGGAGGTCAAGAAGCAAATCAAGGCCAAGAAAGGATGTTGTATGTCATTATTGTCGTTTAAAAGGTCACTACAGAAGAGAATGCAGAAAACTCAAGAAGGAGAAGAAAATGAAGAAAAACAAGAAAAGAAAGATACTGCTGCTATATCCTCAGACGATGATATTATTGTTCTCTCGAAGTGTGAAAAATCATGCTTGAATATGTCTTATGAAGATACCACTTGGACAATAGACTCCTGAGCCTCCTTTCATGCTACTTCAAACAAGGCATTTTTTTCATCATATAAGGCTGGTGAAGTGAATCTAGAAACTGATCGTGGCAGTAAACTCATGCTCAATGACGTTAGACATGTGCCAGACCTACACCTAAATTTAAATTCTGTCGGAAAGCTGGATGATGCCGGATACAAGAATAAGTTTTCAAATAGGAGATGGAAGCTCAAAAAGGGATCCCTTGTAATTGCAAGTGGAAGAAAATGCTGCACTCTATATAGAACCCATGCTCAACTATGGAAGGGGGAGCTAAATGCAATGGAAAAGGATGCTTCGATCGATCTATGGCACAAGCGGCTGGGTCATATGAGTGAGAAGGGTTTGCAAATTCTTGCAAAGAAAGAAATCCTCCCTGAAATTAAAGGTACACACATAAACAGCTGCATTCATTGTTTAATTGGCAAGCAGCATAGAGTTTCTTTTCAAAGAAATCATGAAAGAAAATCAAATATTTTAGACATGGTTTATTCGGATGTGTGTGGGCCATTGAAAGTTAAATCCTTGGGTGGTGCTTCTTATTTTGTCACTTTCATAAATGATCATTCAAGAAAAGTTTGGGCATATGCTTTAAAAATAAAAGACCAGGTGCTGTCAACATTTAAAAGCTTTCATGCTATATGGTGGAAAAAGAGACAGGAGTGAAACTGAAATGCATTCGCACCGACAATGGTAGTGAGTACCTGGGACCATTTGTTGAGTACTGTAAAATGCATGGCATTAGACATGAGCAATTTGTTTTGAGAACTCCACAACACAATGGTGTTGCGGAAAGGATGAATCACACCATTGTGGAAAAAATAAGATGTTTGTTGTCTCATGCGAAATTGCCCAAAACTTTTTGGGGGTAGGCGATGAGAACATCATGTTATTTCATTAATTTGTCTCCTTCATCACCCTTAAATGGAGATGTTCCAGAGAAGGAATGGAGTAAGAAAGGTATCTCATATGGACACTTGAAGACATTCCGGTTGCAGAGCATCTGTGCATATAACCAAGGAAGAGAGATCAAGGCTTGATGACAAGGCCAAGCAATGTGTATTCTTGGGTTATGAAGATGAAAATTTTGGCTACAAATTGTGGGATCCTGTAAGCAAGAAAGTGGTTCGAAGTCGAGATGTGGTTTTCTTTGAAGACCAAACAATTGAAGATTTTGAGAAGAATGTAAAATGTGATCAGCCTTATTTTGATAGTCTGATTCATTTCGATCCAATTTCTCCTGTTGTAGCTCACGATGTTGAAGGGGGAGCTGAACCAGAAATTACAGATGATAATCATGATGGCCAAGAAAATGCAACGGTAGATTTTAATATCGAAAAGAGTCAAGAAGAACAACCCACGCGTGAACAAGATATGGAGTTAAGAAGGTCCAGAAGACAATGTGTACCATCCGTGAAATATTCGCCGCACGAATATGTCCTACTTACAGATGGCGGCGAACCCGAATGCTTCCAAGAAGTGCAGTTTGATGTTCACAAAGAAGAATGGTTGAAAGCTATGCAAGAGGAGATGAATTCCTTGTATAAGAATCATATGTATGATTTGGTGGAAAGACCAAAGGGAAAGAAAGTTCTTCCAAACAAATGGGTTTTCAAGCTAAAAGAAACTGAAAACTCAAAACCAAGGTACAAAGCGAGATTGGTTGTGAAGGGGTATGCACAGAAGAAAGGCATTGATTTTGATGAGATATTCTCGCCGGTTGTGAAAATGACTTCAATTCGTGTTGTTCTGGGATTGGCAACAAGCATGAATGTGGAGATTGAGCAATTAGATGTCAAAACAGCCTTTCTACATGGTGATTTGCATGAAGATATTTATATGGAGCAGCCGGAAGGTTTTAAAATTAAAGGGAAGGAGCATATGGTCTGCAAGCTGAAAAAGAGTCTATATGGACTTGAACAAGCTCCAAGATAATGGTACAAGAAATTTGAGTCCTTCATGGTTGATAATAGGTTCAAGAAGACAGCTTCTGATCATTGTGTGTTCATTCAAAAATCTTCCAGTAAGGATTTCATTATATTGCTTCTATATGTGGACGATATGTTAATTGTTGGTCCGGATGCTGGTAAGATTGACAAGTTGAAGAAGAAGTTAAGCAAATCCTTTGATATGAAGGATTTGGAACCTGTGAAACAAATTCTTGGCATGCAAATCTCTCGAGACAAGAAAGAAGGCAAATTGTGGTTGTCTCAAGAAAGATATATTGAGAAAGTACTTGAAAGGTTCAACATGGACAAAGCCAAGTCTGTAAGCTGTCCATTTGCTGTCACTTCAAGCGAAGCAACAGCCAATGCCCTTCAACAATGGAAGAAATGGAAGAAATGATGAAAATTCCCTATGCTTCAGCCGTAGGAAGTTTAATGTACGCAATGGTTTGCACTAGGCCAGACCTTGCCTATGCAGTAGGAGTGGTGAGCAGGTTTCTTGCAAATCCTGGGAAGGAGCATTGGGCAGCAGTTAAATGGATTCTAAGGTACCTTAGAGGTACTTCAAAGTTATGTTTGTGTTTTGGAAATAATAAGCCTGTTCTTGAAGGCTTCATGGATGCAGATTTGGCGGGAGACAGAGACACGAAAAGATCAACTTCAGGCTATTTATTTACTTTTGCAGGGGTTCAGGCTATTTATTTACTTTTGCAGGGGGAGCAGTGTCTTGGCAATCTAAATTGCAAAGGTAGAGTACATTGCCATTATAGAATGTTGCAAGGAGATGTTGTGGTTGAAGAGATATTTCAAAGAACTTGGTCTTCACCAGAAAAAGTTTGTCGTCTACTGCGACAATCAAAGTGCCATCCATCTCAGTAAGAATCCAAGCTTTCACTATAAGTCTAAACACATTGATATCAAGTACCATTGGATTCAAGATGTGCTTGAGAAAAAATTGTTGCAGCTGGACAAAGTTCATACCAACGGCAACAAGTATGATATGTTGATGAAAGCTCTTCCTAAAGGAAAACATGAGCAGTGCACAACATCAGGAGGTCTACGTTTCTTCAACATGAGTCGGGAAGGGGGAGATTGTTAGAATTCCCTCCTCATGAAATTAAATGCCCATCTTTAATGCACAGCTGTCTAAGAAGCAAAATCCTTGGACAAAGAAAGGTTTTTCCAGTTTCAAGAACTGAGTAAATGTAAAGCAGCTCAATATTGATTGCTTTGTCTATCCCCTTCCATAGTTTTCTAGAAGGGAGTTGATTATGAATATAATATATATATATATATATATATATATATATGCTTTTAGCCTGTAGCTCTTCTACAAAGTGTGAGTGTAACAGAAAAATTAGTGAGTTCATCCAAGAGTGTGTGCGTGCTGTTGAGTTAGTCAGCCTCTAAAGTTTAGAGAGTTTAGTGTTTGTAATCCCATTCCAATAGTGGACGTATTTTGGACCTTGTCCTGTGGTTTTTCCCTTCACATCGGAGGGCTTTTTCCACAAAATTCTGGCGTCTTTTTGTTCACTTTTAATTTCTGTTTACTTGTGTTTTATTTCCTGTGATTTACACCAGCAGCAAGCTGCTGTTTTCGCTGCAGCAAACTCAACAAACAACACAGCTCAATACTAGAAATCACAATTGCAATCATAAACAATGGCCATTAGACGAAATATTTAAACTTTTTGGAACCTGGATTTTCACGGGTTTGGTGGTGGCTTGGTGGTGGCGCAAAAGCCGCCGCTGAAGCTCCTCAATAAATGGTGTGACAGACGGGTCTCGGGAATTGAGCAGCAGGACCTCATGGGCGGTGACGATGGCCTTGATGTGCTCCAAGTTGATCACGATAGCTCGCTCTCGACCCAGCACCGTAGACGGGTACGAAAGAAGCGGATCCAGGATACGAAGGTCCCGAGCGGGTAGACCGGTCCGCCGCATGATGGCGTGCTTGCCGGCCTCTACAACCTGGGCTTGCCCGCTGGAGTCCAGAAGCAGCCATGGCCTCACGCCAAGCCCCTTCTTCCGCAGCCCGCCGGCCACCGACATGCCGAGGCCGGGCATTATGGGTCGGATTGGGTCAGAGTCGTCCTCCGCTGGGGCTGTGGCCGACTTGGATGGGTGGTGATTGGGATGAGGGATTCTCATCACGGCGGTTGGGAATTGGGATTTGCAGGTCAACCTCTCCCGAATCCCTCTCTGTTTTGTAAGAGCTGGGATGATTTGCTGTGTTCAAGTTTTGCTCTAATTTTGTCATAAAGAATTAAAGATGAGATCAGGGATGGTAGACAAGATTAATATCCCAGACTCAACTGGGGGAGAGATTTTGCAGTGAGCCCAAAATACAGTGAGGTATTATTAGAGTCATGCTCGTTCTCATTTGACAAAACTAATGTTATTTATATTATATTTTTATATTATGGCATTTGATGCAGACAATCACATCATTTGAAAAATTTGTAAAATTTAAGAAAATAAAGGAGAAAGACTCACCGTATACCACAATCATCATTTAATTAACTAGTTTTTCTTAATTATTAGTTTATTAAATAATGAACTAAATTAAAAAATCTGATTAATTTAAATAATGTGCCTATCCACATCATGCCACCTACAAAAACATGGTATAAATAGCATAATAATAAAAAAGAGTCACGTAATAGGGCCTACGAGTTGTCATCAGACAAATTTGGCTAATAATAAATGGGAAATCATGCTAAGTTCTTCAAATCGAGAATACAAATAAAGTTGCACCCTGTTCGGATGAGAAAGTTGGAATGACATAATTTTATTTTCTAAAATTTATGAATTTTCTTGTTTGATTATCCTAAAAGAACAATGAAAGTTGAAACATAATTTGTTATTTTTAAATTCTCACTCATGGAAATTTAGAAATGACACTTATTTATATGAAATTTAAAATTAGAAATTGCAAGTTTTTTTCCCACACGGAAATTCTAAATTTTCTATATTTATGAATCTAAACGAAGGAATTAGTGTATGTCAATTTATAAATTTTGATTTTTATCAAAATTATAAGTTTATTTCTCTCATTCAAATATAATGCTAGAGAAAATGAAAACATTTAGAAAAGGCATTCTGGGGAGGGATTTGAATGAGGTATGACCAAAACAAATGTGATTCGGTACTGAAAACTAAGCATAGCTCAGACTACGTTCCTACATATTAATCTCGCTATTGCGATCATCTAACATGTTGACGTAGTTATTGCGATCATGTGAACCACCACAACGCACAACTGATGAACAAATCTATACCAAACTTGCTGGTAACCTTAATTTTAGGGAAAAATAGATCCAATGACAGCTTCCAAATATGCTTAAAATGGTCTGTCGGTGTTTAGATTATTTTTAATTTGAGGTTCAGAGATTTGTGAGTTATTGAAGTCGTTTCTGTTTGTATTCTTTCTTATTGTTTTGTCAAACATAAAATTTCATTAGAGGAAAATATTTATTTTAAGGCTAAATGATGGCTTTATTGATAAAATTAAACAGTACAAGAAGTTACTCGAACAAAAATTATAATAAAAATGCAAAGTCAACTTCGGCTAGTCAATGAGCTGTGCCGCTAGCTGAAAGACTTTCTTTTTTCGTTGAAAGGTTACTTAATTACCGACAGAGTAAATTGTAGCAATTATCTCTCAATTTTAATCAAATTAGAGTAATGGTCCTTTAATTAAAAATTCATTACCATTGATCTCTCAACTTATCAAAATGTGTAGTTATAGTCCTATTCATCAATTTCGTCAAAATTTTGTTAAAATAAGTTATGTTGGAATAACTATTTATATAATTAAGGTCTCTCAACTCGTCAAAGTGTGTAATTATGATCATTTTTGTCAACTAAGTCAAAATTTTTGTCAAAACGAGTTATATTGGAATGACCATTGCTACAATTGGTTTAAAGTTAAGGGACTATTTCTCCAGTTGAATTAAAGTTGAGGGACCAATGGTAATGAATTTTTAGTTGATGGACCATAAGTGCACGTTTTGATGATTTGATGGACCAATGGTAATGAATTTTTAGTTAAAGGACCATAGCTACAATTTACTCTTACCAACACAACATAATTACATAAAAAGAGGCCTAACTACAACAAACACACAAACAAAAAAATAGACCTCCATTGTAATCAAGAGCCAATAACATACAAAACAACGAAGCAAACCCTAACAGCTTTCTACATCGTCGCCGTTGGAAATCCGCTTGCCTACCAACTGAACCAACGTCCCATTACACACCCGAAATCAAGCTAAAAAAGCCCCAAAACTAGATGAAAACAGAGCCAACGCATAACCCCAGAACAGAGCCTCAAACACCGCTAGTGAGCACCACAACGGTAGCCCCCACAAATCGAAGGAAGCCAGTGGGAAGAAGCAGTCCACTAGCAATAGTGCCGTCAAAGGCAAACCCAACGAAGGAGGTGTTGTGAAGGCCCGAACCAGAGCTCAAGACACCTTCAAGGTGAGACCCCGATTAATCGCGGTGAAATTAAGTAGGAGCCTAACCAAATTTTGGAGTCGATGAAGGATGGAGCCGATTGGGATGGAAAGTGAAATGAAGGGGGAAACGAAATGAAACAGGCAAAACAGGGTTAAGAAGTGAAAGGAAGAGAGAAATGGAAAAAGGGCAAGAAGGGGCTACAAACAGAGAAATCAGGGGCACATGGGGTTGGAGGAAAGTGGAGGACAGACCCTTGGATTGGGGAAAACAGAAGCTGAAGGAGAAGGAGAAGGAAGTGAAAGGAAAATAGAGAGAGGAGGAGTGTTGGAGTTTGTGGCCAAGTGGACTATCCTCCAAAATACTTTTCGGCTAAAGAAAGAAAGAAAACATCTTTCCTTGTTTTGGGGAGAAAAAAAGGGGGACATCATTATGATGTCTAGCCCTTGATTTGTGGCTTTTACAAAGGCAAAGAATTGGCCTTGTGTGATGAGCCGAAAGAGAGAAGAGGAGAGAGAGAAGGCGGGGCCTTTTGTTTATATTAAGGCATTTGGTTATGCCTTTGTGAAGTGAGATAGAGAGCATCCAAGGGGGAGAGCATTCGGCTCTCCCATGGAAAAGGTTGAACATGGTTGAGAGAAAATCAAGAGAGCTAGAGTGAAAAGTATTTTAGTGAAAGAACTCTTGGGGTAGAGTGAGGCTCTTGGGAAAATTCTGTGAGTGGGTGTACAAGGGATATGGGATTGGGTTATGTCGATTTAACTCATGTATACTTGTACTGTTATTCTCATAGTGAAGAGCAATATCTCTCCGGGGACGTAGGCAGTTTTTTGCCGAACCTCGTAAATTTCTCTGTGTCTTTATTTCTTGTATTTTATTTTGTTCAACTGTGTGTGATTTTGGTGAGGTTGTAATCTGAATCTCGGTTCCGCACTAACGAACGGGCCAAGGCACAACAATTGGTATCAGAGCATCGTTGGGGGCTTTGGTTCGTTGGAGGTCCATATTTGTTGTTCACCATGGAATTTTCAGTTGAGCAGTTTAAAGGGAGAGGCGGTTTTGCTCTTGGTAAAGGAGAGTAATGGAAGCCTGAAGAAATGAAAGCCGTGTTTAGGGATGCTTGGATTAACTGCGAAAGTTGATGTTGAGGAAGAAGACAAAGGCCTCTTTCTTCTTACCTCACTTTCAGATTTGTACGAGAACCTTGTGAAACTTTACTGCAAGGAAAGAAACAGTAAGTTTGGAGCAGGTGCAAGCTTCTTTGGTGTGGAATGATACACACAAGAGACCATGGATGATGGTGGGCACAAGACTGCTTAAGCTATTCAAGGTTGAAATCGTGGAAGAAAATTGGAAAGAGGATCTGAGAGAGACAGCAGGTTCGGATCCAGTTCCGGAGGCAAGGGTCCACAATGCTACGGGTGCAAGGCCGGGTTAGCAAGTTTGTGGTGGAAGACTTTGAGTATGCCCTCTAGGTACTCGAAGCAACACATCTCCTGGTGATGTATAGTCTCAAGTGTTGCAGGGGTTTTGCAACAGGTGGAGCTATGGGATTCACAGGTGATGAGAAGGTCCTGAGGTAGGAGGAAGTGTGGGAATTTTGTCTGGCTCGATGGGTTGTTGCTGGAAATAGGCGCGCTGACGAGTTTCCAGGTTGCAAACAATGAAGATGAGGAAAACCTGCTGGAGGAGACGAGGATGTGTGGAGATCCTGTCTGAAGCTAAATGGTGATTTTTAGCTTGTAGTAGCTGCACATGCATTGGCAGTAACTGAATTGGAACAGGACCAACGAGATGGATTCAGAGTGTGCATGCTGGTACGTAAGGCCAATGGACTTCGGTACAGCTTGGCCAAGGTGGAGATTGTTGGAGTTTGTGGCCAAGTGGACTATCCTCCAAAATACCTTTCGGCTAAAGAAAGAAAGAAAACATCTTTCCTTGTTTTGGGGAGAAAAAAAGGGGGACATCATTATGATGTCTAGCCCAGCCCTTGATTTGTGGCTTTTACAAAGGCAACAAATTGGCCTTGTATGATGAGCCGAAAGAGAGAAGAGGAGAGAGAGAAGGCGGGGCCTTTTGTTTATATTAAGGCATTTGGTTATGCCTTTGTGAAGTGAGATAGAGAGCATCCAAGGGGTAGAGCATTCGGCTCTCCCATGGAAAAGGTTGAACATGGTTGAGAGAAAATCAAGAGAGCTAGAGTGAAAAGTATTCTAGTGAAAGAACTCTTGGGGTAGAGTGAGGCTCTTGGGAAAATTCTGTGAGTGGGTGTACAAGGGATATGAGATTGGGTTATGTCGATTTAACTCATGTATACTTGTACTGTTATTCTCATAGTGAAGAGCAATATCTCTCTGGGGACGTAGGCAGTTTTTTGCCAAACCTCGTAAATTTCTCTGTGTCTTTATTTCTTGTATTTTATTTTGTTCAACTGTGTGTGATTTTGGTGAGGTTGTAATCTGAATCTCGGTTCCGCACTAACGAACGGGCCAAGGCACAACAGGGGAGAAGAGTACTGCCACCAATCCTAGCCATACTAGGGCCTCTCATCAGTATACATCCCTTCGAACTTGGATGCAAGCTTATGCATCAAACAAATGGAGGGTTCATCATAAAAATGCTACTTATTACCAAAATCATCAATTTGGGGAGAAAGCATTACATTGCTACAGAATTTGAGCCCGCAGCTACGAAATGGATGGAACTGGGAAACTCACACAAAGGAGAGAGAACTCTCGCGAAAGAGCTAGAGGACAGCAGTGACTGTATACATGAAACACCTTGGCATTGGGTACTACTTAAATTGCCAGTATATATCGATAAAGAGGATGCACTAGTACAACATTGATTAATGAACTTTTGCAGGTACAACATGGGATGAAAATGTTGCTATGGAAAAAAAAGATAAGTCCAATTTTAATCTTTCAATAGATTGACTGGTAATCTCAAATTACTGACTAGAGAGGATAGTACGCGAACCACCTGCTAACCATAGCAAGACATTCTTCAGGTTTGTACTCCGGAGCTGCGTGGCCTCCTCCCTGCTCGAAGAGAAATTTTAGTTTAGCTTTTGCTCAAACAAACTGGTGTATATAAAAACAAAGTTAACGATGGTTTTTTTAATTCTTGCCTTTATAGTTGTGTGTGTCAACTGGTAGCTTTCATGTGTGTACTGCACTCGGTATCTGGGGAAGAATTTTTACATAGTGTAGCTTGAGAAAATTGCAAATTAATTTTCTTGCTAGATTGAACTTAAATACAAGAAAATGAATTAGAAATCAACCCTGCAACTTGTCCATTGACGAGCCATGGTTTCCAGTGACTAGCAACCGTCAAGTTCAGAGATTCTATCCAAGCAATTGTAGCCATATAAGGAACATTCATGTCCTGGTCTCCACTGTCGATTTTTCAGCCCAAGATTTTGTCCAAGGATAAGGAATTAACGAACAAATAAGCGCTTCTTGTTTAAAACTTTTGTAAGCTTGAGTATAAGACAGAATTGATGTAAGAGTATACCACATTACCTGTAAACCAGAACTCTGTAGCCTTGTTTTATGAGGTTTTCAAGATAAATAAGACTAGAGGCAATATCATGTATAAATGAAGTTTGTAAGCTCGTATTGCATCTCGCCCATTCCTCAATACTCCCCTGATATTGTCATTTCAAAAACTCAGTTTGATCAGAAAATTATGTCACCTATGATAACTATTTCGTGGTTAGTTTTAAAACAAATTATGCAAATTGAAAACATATAGTTTTAGGTTTTTAGTTTTAAATTTGTGCACATTTGCTTATACATTTCTTCTCACTATCTTCCATCCTTCCTTGCTCTTCTATATCCCTCATTTCTGCCATGTATTCCCCTCTATCTCTAACACAAGCTAAAACTAAAAATGAAATTGTTATCAAACGGGATTTCGTATCATATTATTTCTAATTAAATTTTACTATGTTTTTCTTTTTGGTAACATTAGAATATAACTAAATAATTACCTCCCGAATGTGGAGAGCATTCTGAACCGCTTTATCATTTGCCCAAATATCAGAGAAGATATAGTTGTCTTTCTGCATGAAAAGCAATGTAGATACATGCTGAGTTAATAAAAAGTTTACATTGACTAATGCATGTGTGCGTGCAGAAATATATAGAGGGCAGCTCACCCGGCACCATTGCCTTGGAAGTTGAGAAAAAGGAAGGAGAAGTTTTACAGAGTCATTACTGAGATGGTTCGGGGTTGGGGATGAATCAATACATTTTGGTTCCAATATATTCACATCGTTTATGTCTTTGACACACTGTTGATTCAAATGTAAAGTCAGTACCTCTTGATATATCTCACAATATTACTCATACAAGTAAAACCATAACTTTTTTTTTAGGGTAAAGTGAGTTTTTAGTGAGTTAGATAGGTAGTTATTAACGAAATAGGAAATTGATCAGGATTGAACCTCACTAGGACCATTCTGTACTCACCTCTTTGACAAGGTCCAAGTCTTCCAGGCATGAGTCATTGTCTGGATCCACATCGATATACTCTCCCTTGCAGTTTGTTTTAGTTGACTACGAAAGTTTAACAATGACCACCATAAGAGAGACAATAATATCTCATTAGCAAAAAATTAGTTTGGATATATGTGTGTGTGCGCCATCGTGCAAGAGCATTACATATAGAGATGTATTGTTGAATATTTTGTTACATTGAAACATGAGTCAAATAATTTTGGGTTCTCCCACCTATACTGTCAATCTGGATAGCGTTGGATGCTCACATTCTAATATATGCGTATAACTTAATCAAAAAAGCTTTTGACGATCTTGTTAGACAATCATCTCCCAAAATTTTTTGTCACGCATAAAATGAACTGCAAAGAGTACATGTACAGGCTTGGTAGTTCAATTATTTAAAAGCATTCATATTTGCACTAGAAGTCACAATTTTTTTTTTTTTTTTTGTCAAACAGAAGTCACAATTTCAGTTCTACTCTCTAGCTCCCAAATATCGTTATAAAAGAAAAAGAAAAATAAAAAAACCCTCAAAGAAGCATGCACATGTTCAAGAGTTCTATTCATACAGAAATCATAATACTTTTAGGTGATGAAGCCATGAAAAACAAATATTCACATTATGCCTCATCCTGAAAAGCAAACCTTCTTCATACATATAATAACTTCAAGAGTTAATTGTCTAATAGTTTTTATCCATGACTCCATAATAGTAACTTAAATATGGACAACCCACTAAAACATGTGCGTATTATATACGAAGAAATGCTAGCTACCTTCTCTATTTAGCTTATTCTTTGTACCTTTCTCACTGGCGGCTATTCCGAGAGGAGAAATTTTTAGTTGTGACAGAAACGCGGGTGATACACGTGTTTTTATGTAAGTGGTGGGAAATTTTATTTTTAAGTTATTAATTTTTTTAATACACATATCTCACCATTTATATAGTAACACGTGATATACCACCCTGTGTGACAGTTACATTGGAAAATCTCTACTCCGAGAGGACTTGGTAGAGCATAAGGTTAGTGAAGAAGTGAATGCATAGAGAGATAGGTGGTGGGACCTAGTTCTTATCATTTAATTAGTAATTTCAAAACATTGAGTTCTAGATGAAAGGGTAGAGTTCACGAGTCAAAAGATGAGTAGAAAGGCCACCCAAAAAAAAAAAAAAAATCCAAACTAGAAAGATAGCTAGCATTCTCTGTTACGTAATACTGGCCGGCCATACTTTAGTAAGCACAAAAATATTCTTACATCAGGTACATGCATGCAAGCAAACAAAGCAAAGGGTATATATTCACCTGGTATAGTTCATCTGATATTAGTGCTTTTAAGTGAGAAAAGGGTACAACATAATTACTATATCTGTGTGCTGAATGTATCGCCGGGTTGCCAAGCACATACCCCTGAGAATCCGAGATGTCATTGATGACTAGAAATGATTTAAGTAGAAAGGAACCGAAATGACTAAAAATTCAATGGCAAAAAATGTACTTTAAGATTCATTGCTGGCGCAACTCCTTTTTCATTACCTGCAGAAGAATTAATAGAAAACAAATTAAAACAAATTAGTCCGAACGTAATAAAATGCAAGAGGATTAATTACCATCGGCTATTTCTTGAACAACAACAGGAAGGACTATGCCCGAATAAGACTCTCCACCAATATAGAGTGGATTGTTGAGGAACTTGGGGTGATCTACAAGCCACTGCTCCACATCAGTGAAAAGAAAAATCAACAGTTAATTACTAGGGTTTAAGCCCAACAATTCATGTACCAAAAGCCTAAAATAACCCTTTTAGTGAATTCTCCAACCTTTCTAAGAAACTGATATGTCTGTGCGGCATGGGACGTGTCACTTGTATTGTATCCTTTCCAAGTTGTTGCATATGAAAATCCTGTGCCCACAGGTGCATCTATAAATATTATGCTGGCAACCTGAAATTTTTGGGGTTATATAAGAAATATATGAAAGGGAGAGGGTGGTGGGAGAAAAATATTGAAGAAATTTATTTTTATTTCAATTTCAAATTAGTATAAATAATTGTCTTATCCTTATTTTGTAAATAATGTTTGTTGTACATAAGGGTTATATAAGAAAAATAAAGACGTGATCTTTTAAGAAAGAGATTCACACAAGATGGTAAAGATTAGCTATTTTATCAAACATAAAATCCCAAACAGGCACAAGGCAATCGAAGTTTCGCACCTTTGTCCATGAGTATGGGTTCAACTTCAATTTTGGCTTGTTGCCAATGGAATGTGCGTAGTCAAATGAAAGTGGACCTACAGCAAAATTACAAGTACATACCTTAAACCTGTTTGTAAGAATTAACTATACGAAACTATTATGTACTTATCGCGTATAGAGATACTTATTTTGGTGAATGACCCAGTCACAAATATTCGGGCAAGCCTTTTAAGGGGTAGGGTTACTTATCAGTAAAAGGATATATACATAACAGTACTGAAACAGAAATTTGTACGTACCGATCGATATTTACGTATACAAGGGTATGAAAACCAGAACACGCGGGACCTCCGGTGAGCCAAAGCACAAGAGGATCGTTCTCGGGACTCCTCTCAGACTCAATAAAGTAATAAAATAATTGCACATCATCATCGTCGCCCACTCCGACATACCTTCATATAATTAAAGACATAATGTGATATTTCTGATGTATATATATTGCAATATAACTAATGGAGCTATTTTAGTTTAATCAACTAAACACATAGATTATATTACAAAAGATGAAGGAACATATATTTTATATATATATATATATATATATATATATATATGTATATGTATATAGCAAATATGAGCAGCTTTGCTGCAGAAAACAGAGTGCAGGAAAGAGAGCATTTTGTTTCTAGTGATCATTCAAATCTATCTGCTGGTTTCTAAGTCAAAACCCATTCATCGTAGCCATATACATCTGGCACCAGATTAAACTTCACAAAATAGTTCAAGTTTACCAAATAAAACAGTTTTGGTACTATTTGGGCCCAAAATAATATTGTTGGGCCGAGTATAGGTTTGTACTTGGCCCAAAGCCGTGTCAAAAGTACTATGGGCTGTCTGGTGATTCCGGGCCATTTAGCAGGGATGGTCGAGTTCTATCACAAGAAGGAGTAGTTCAGATAAGCAAAGGGGTCGAGGAAGTCCTAGTGCAATTAGGATTCTCGACCAACAATGAATAAAGCCCTAAAAAGGGGTGAGTTCAAAGTCCTAGTGGGAGTAGGGTTGTTCGAAGCAAAGTTGGAACAAAACAAGGAATCCCAGTCCAAATATGAGTTTAATTCAATCTCGAGAAGGAGTTGGTGCTATAAATACAAGACATCATGCAATAATTCGGGACCTTCAATGCAACACACAATTGCCTTGCGCAAAACCTCTCAAACATCTTGAGTTTTTTTTTAATTTTCTTTTCCTCGCCGACACATCTTCAGTTTGGATAAATAGCACTGTTGCCGTAGAATCAGTCGACCGAGGAGTACCTTCAGTTTGGATAAACAACACTGCGTCAAGGCCGACTGGTTACCTATCTAAGTCTCGGTCGAGAAGGGTTTTTGAATCCTTGTTGGCAGAGGTCATCTTATTAGCCTTCTCGGCGAAGTAAGGTGTTACGAGTCACGACATTCGGCGTATTGGACGCCGAGTGATTTTATGATTGGATACTCACAAGTGAGTTTCAGAGTTCGGCATTCTGACGACTGAACCACATTCATCATCAAGACATACGTCACCTTTGAGTACTTGTGTTCGTATAGTCTAGTGTCGATTCAACGTGCTTATACTCTTACGAACATAATCACTGTGACTGAATCGGACGCCGACAATTTGTGAACTTCGCAGGACTAGCAACCTTGTCTTCAGGCTCAAGAATCCAAAGGCCGAGATCTGTTCCTTCCTTTGCCGCAGTCGCAAGATAAAGAAGTCAGCAACGCGCTCATCACAACATCAACGAATTTTACTCTTCGGCCGACGAGTTGGCACGCCCCGCATTCAACCGAAGGACGTAGTTAGCTTATTAGTTACTCGGCCTGCGCGCCACGTAGGTTATGTACTTTTTAGGGTCAACATTTTGGCACGCCCAGTGGGACATTTTGCTAGACCTTCGGAGTTCATGACCATTGAGACATGGTTCGTAAAGAAGAAAACAATTATGGGAAAGTCAACAACTGACTTACCAGTGCAAGGCCTTAGGCAAGATTTGCCTTAGGCGCAAAGTCCGATCATTGTTAAGCCGCGTAAGGCTACAAGTGCGACACGCCGAGATAAAGAAATTTGTCTCGGCGGACAGCCTTGCAACCCAGAAATTTCCAACCAAATGGCAGGCATTTTCGTTGAAGGAATAGTGGAAGATTGCAACGAAGATGGTAAGGAGGGTTTTGATCCGCCAACTAGGTCGTTTCTTCAAAGACGACTCGATGAACAATATTGATAGGTTGAGCAGTCGATTGGCCAGAAAATGAATGATTTACTAGACGCAATACGAAGCAACAGTGATACACATACTAGGATGCTTGAACTGTTAATTAGTAAAGCCTTCAGAGATGGCCATGTCGGCCAACCTCGGCAGCCTTCTTTTACGAATGTTCCATTACAAGCCGAGAAAGGACCCGTTCGGCTACAACCAATTAACTTAGAGAAAAGAGGCGTATCAGGCAATAGATCTGACGGACCGGACCAGGGAGAAGAAACAACATCCGTCAATATGACCGAGGTCCAAAGAATAATTGACTCGGCCCTAAAAAAAGGGCTGAAGTTCCTAAAATTCATCCACCCGTACCTAGCTTATGTAGAGAGGTTTGAATACCCTAGAGGCTTCAAGATCCTTATCCTTGTTAGAACATGTGGCTCAGTTCACAGCGCAATGTGGAGACGTTAATAGTGACTTCCATAAACTACGGCTATTCAACTTTTCACTGACAGGGTCAACTTTCGCTTGGTACATTAATCTCCCACCAAACTCTGTCCAGAGTTGGGAGGAATTGGTCGAGAAATTCCATGAACAATTCTATCGACTAGGGATGGAAATGTCCGTTTCATCGTTGGCTAGGATGGCTCAAGCGTTTGACGAATCTTCAATGTAATACTTAACAAGGTTTAAGTCGGCCAGGAATTGGTACCGAGTACCTCTTCTTGAAGTTGAATTCGTCAAAATTGCCCTAAACGGCTTGGACGTGGAATACAAAAAGAAATTCCTGGGGGCAAATATTCGAGATATGTACGAACTTGCTCAACACGTTGAACAATATGATTATTTGCTCCAAGAGGAAAAAATATCGAAGTCCCTATCTCAGGGAACACTATATAAGAATCTCACGGTTAGCTACGCATTGGCCGAAAGTGAGGACCCCCAGTATGCCAGTGTGGACGCGGTTGAAATAGTGATAGATAAACCATACGTTTGCAAGGCGTTAGCTCAAGTAAGTCCCAAAGACGCCAAGACCCACTCGGCCGCCGAGGAGATGAGTAAGACATCGAAAGTTTACACTTTCGATATCACCAAAGCTGATGCAATTTTCGACCAGTTGTTGGTAGCAAACATCATCAAACTTCGGCCAGGACACAACATCCCTAAGGCCGAAGAATTGAAGGGCAAAACATATTGCAAGTACCATAATTCAAACAAGCATGCTACCAATAATTGCGTTGTGTTCTGGGACGCAATTCAAAATTGGATCGAGAAGGGTAAGCTAAAATTCCCGGAGAAACAGATGGCGATCGACGTCAATCGCTTCCCCTCAACAACAATTGGTATAGTGGATGCTCGTCTCCCTAAAAACAAAGGAAAAGGGAAGGACGAATTAGTTCGGCTTCTGAAAGCCGGGTTTATTCAGACCGCTCGGTACGTTGAATGGTTAGCCAATATTGTCCCGGTGTTAAAGAAAAGTGGAGCCCTCCGCATTTGCATCGATTTCCGTTACTTAAATTTGGCCACTCCCAAGGATGAATACACAATGCCAATCTCAAATTTACTAATTGATACAGCAACCAATCATGAAATGCTGTCCTTCATGGACGGCTATGCCGGTTACAACCAAATCTTTATCGCTGAGGCTGACGTCTATAAGATCGCATTCCGTTACCCAGGGACACTCGGTACCTACGAATGGGTTGTCATGCCATTCGGCCTCAAGAATGCCAGCGCCACATACCAGCGAGCCATGAATACGATATTCCACGACTTGATCGGTACGGTCATAGAAGTTTATATCGATGATGTGGTGGTGAAATCGAGAAGCCGCCGAACACACCTGGATAATCTTCGGCAAGCATTCATCCGCATGCGCCAGCATAATCTCAAAATGAACCCGGCCAAATAAGCCTTCGGTGTATCGGCCAGTAATTTTTTAGGTTTTTTGGTGCACCATCGCGGCATTGAAGTCGACAAAAATAAAGGTCACGCAATAATTAGCGCTCCACCCCCGACAACCAAGAAGCAACTCCAGTCATTGCTCGGGAAGATAAATTTTCTCTGCCATTTCATCGCTAATTCGGCAAGTTAAATGAAAGCATTCTCTACGCTCCTCAAACTTAAGGATTCTGACAAGTTTGAGTGGCGCGAAGAACACCGAATGGCTTTTGCGCAAATCAAGGTGTCCTTTTCCACGCCATCAGTAGTAGTTCCACCTTGTCGCGATAAACCTCTCAAACTGTACATTTCAGCAACCGCTGAATCTATCGGTTATCTCCTTACGCAAGATAACGATGCTGGGTGTGAACAAGCTATCTTTTATCTCAGCCGTAATCTGAATTCACCGGAGCTCAATTATTCACTTGTCGACAAACTTTGCTTAGCTCAGTTTTTTGCCGCATCAAAACTTCGGCACTACATGCTCCCATCAGTTATGCAGGTCATTGCCCAAACAGATGTTATTCGTTACATGCTCACTCGGCCTATCGTCAAAGGCCGAATTGAGAAATGGACAATGGCTTTATCAGAGTTCAGTTTGCAGTACGTACCCCAAAAGGTCGTCAAAGGCCAAATTCTTGCCGATTTTTTGGCCCAACACCCTTCTCCTTATGGCTTTGGGGGCAGTGATGTCGACATCGGCTTAATCATAACACGTGACAACCATTGGACGATGCATTTTGATGGTTCCAGCACCTCGACCTCAACTGGTGTTGGTATTGCCATTCAATCACCCAACCATTACCGTTGGTATTTTTCTCTCAAGTTAGATATCGGCTGTACGAATAATCAAGCCGAGTATGAAGCTCTTATCATCGGCCTTCACGTCCTACACGATTTAAGAGCAACCTGTGTTCTCGTCCTTGGTGATTCTAAACTGGTGATTAACCAACTCAACGACGTTTTCCGTTGCATGAGTTGTACTTTAGCGCCTTATCACATGGTCGCCACCTATTTGGCCGAGTCGTTTGAATAGATTACATTTGAGCACATTTCACTTATTTGGAACACTGACGTTGACGAACTAGCCCAAATCACCTTCGGAGCACAACTCACGGGGGGTAAGCTAGGCCGGGTAACACCCACAGTCTTGCGATCGTACCCAGCCTTGGTCAATCAGCAAATTCTCCAGCGCAATCACGTGATACGCACGAGGGTGATGTCGTTACCATTGTTACTAGAGCGGGAAGACCCCGTAGAAGTATGTGCCATCAAGACACTACTAGACGATTAGAGAAAGACGATTCTATGATATCTCGATAACCTCAATGGGAAACACGACCGGAGAACGAGGGTCCACGCCACGAATTACGTGTCATACCAAAATGAATTATATCGAAAGGGTGAGGATGGGTTACTATTACTGTGCCTCGGTCCACGGGAGGCTGTCCAAGCAATGGCCGAAGTACATGAAGGAATTTGTGGAGCTCACCAATCAGGACGCAAAATGCACTAGGTTGCTCCGACGACACGGTTACTTCTGGCCAAGTATATTAAAGGATTGCATCGAATATGCACAGGGATGTATACTGTGCCATATTCATGGACTAGTGCAGAAAGTCTCGGTCGAATTACTCCACCCAGTTACTAAACCATGGACATTCAGGGGATGGGCAATGGACGTAATCGGCAAAATCACACCATCTTTTGGAGTGGCAAAACACGCGTGGATAATAGTAGCAACCGATTACTTCACTAAGTGGGTCGAGGTAAAATCATATGTCGAATTAACAGCCAAAGAGGTTTGTAGTTTCATAGAGGAAAATATTGTGACCAGGTTCGGCATACCAGAAACGATCATAACCGACAATGGCACAATCTTCATAGCCGACAGGTTTAGGGAATACACGACGAGTCTGAATATTCAACTTGAGCAGTCTACGCCGTATTACCCATAAGCGAACGGGCAAGCTGAAACAAGCAATAAGGTATTAATCGGCATTCTTGAAAACGGTAAGAGAGGGGCCTGAGATATGGCATTTAAAGTTAAATGAATCATTATGGGCCTACCGAACTTCACCCCGATCCGCCACTGGAACAACTCCCTACGCGTTAACTTACGGACACGATACTATGTTACCAGTCGAGCTAAGTATAAACTCATTACGAGTGATCGAGCAGAGTAGTTTGTTTAGTGCCGAATGTAGTCAAGCTATGCGACAACAGTTAGAAGACTTAGAAGAAATTCGGATCGACGCGTGTAATTTATTAATAACACAGAAGAAAATTACCGAGCGAGCTTATAATCAACGTGTCAGACAAAAAATGTTCGGCGAAGGAGAATTGGTTTGGCAAATTGTGTTGCCCATAGGAATTAAAGACCACAGGTTCGACAAATGGTCGTCAAATTGGGAAGGACCATTCATCGTCCACAAGGTTCTCGACAAGGGGGCATATCATCTTAGAGACTGGACCGGGTTAATTCATAAGTTACCAATCAATGGGAAGGTCTTAAAGAAGTATTATCCGGTCACATGGGAATGCAAAAGTAGTCTATTTCATGAATAAGCTCGTAAAAATGAGTAAACAAGTACATATGGTCGATCTATAGCGAGATACCCTTAAGGTGAGGAGGGAATGAGAGTTTCGAGAACAACCTTTAATTCTAACCACCTCACTTCACCCATCGTGACTTCGGCTTGCCGATTCCTCTTATCCATCTTCAGCTGCTCGACATGCTGCACATTAGCCGCATATTCGGTCAGGTAGGATTTGCCGCCCAACTCGAAATCTCTTGCTAGCTCGGAAGCAACTGCCGACCTATGGTTTTGAAGTTCCGCAATTTGACGGTCAAGGTTGGCCAACACCTCTTTTTTTATTTTCAGCATATCAACCCGTGGACGTAAAGCTTCTTGAACAACCATCACAGCTTTCAAGTCATCTTTGGCCTAGAGAACTCTCTCGAAAATACCGAAATACTCTCGAGTTCATTCCAGAGCAGAAGAAGCTCGAGTAATGGCTTCGTTGCTTAACTGACCATCAACCGCAAGATCGTTCAGATATGTCCCTACGGAGTCGAGGCCTTGGCACTCAAGGATTTGTGATGCCGAAAGAGATAGCAATTCCTGTAGCTTGATGAGGGCATTTGGTTCGGCCATTTACGCGGAAGTTTCTGTTCCGGTCGCTGAAGAGCCAGCCTCCCTCGAGGTAGTCGCAATCAAGGCCTCGAGCTCGACCTCTCATAAAGGTTACACAGGAAGGAGAAATGTCGGCAGAAGGAAAATTATATGGAATGCATAACAAAGGGAATGTGTTTCTAAACCTGCCGGAAGGAAACTTCGGCCATGTCCTCTGGTTCATTACTCGAACCAAGAGAACTTAATGGCCGAGCCCAGTACCTGAGACCGCTTCTCAATTCACGCGGTTGATGGAGGTTATCTACATTTGATGGCCACTGAGGTGGCCAGGAAATATAGACAACACCCTTTGGCACATAAAACTGTCGGTGAAATAAACGTTCGGGCACTTGACATTTAATATTTTCCTGAGTTCAAATGCGTCATAATAAAATTAATAAAGAAAGAAGAGTGAGCCTTACAAAAGTCGAGGTAACTTCTTGTGGAGGAATGTTGAGGTCTTCATTTTGTGGATGAAGCAGCGTTTCGACCGTCGCCTCAGGCTCAACCAGGGGTCTCTTCCCACGATCGGCTGTAGGAGGATCCGGTTGGGCGGCTGCCTAGACTACAGAAAGAGGATTAACGGAAGAAAAGTTGGCTGGTTGAGGACGACGCTCGAGTGGAATTTCGTCACCCTTGTTGCTTTCATCGTCCTGAAATGAAAAGCTATTACGACTTGAAAATCAGATAAATGAAGATCATTAGCAATGGAATCATACATTTTCCAAAATGATTGTCGGTCTTTGGATGGGGGATGCCTCGACGGGTGCGACCGTTTCCTCCAAAGCAGGCACAACGACCAGCTCCGAAGCCACAGTTGGAGCAGCAGCCGGTTCGGCCGTAACCGTTGTCGGTACGGCCGGGTGATGAGATGGCAATGGCAATTGGTCCATTGAAGCCTGGACAACCGGGACGGGAGGAGAGACGATAGGAGCGGTCGCTTCCGTGGTTTGGCTGGAGATGATGTGAATCTCCCGTTCCCCTTTTTTCGTCAATTTCTTGACGCGTTTCAAAAGTTAAGGAGCGTCATCTCCCGTCTCGGCATCCTGATGGAGCCGCTTGGTCGGCAGGGTTCGCCCGGTAGTTGTAGCCTTTTTCGAGGAGGGGACCAATTTTTTCTTGGCCACTGCCACGGCAACCACGTCCACTCATTTCAACACACGACCACCTGAGAAGAGCAAAGTCGAGTCAGTAACATTGAGCAAGTAGTTGAAGTACAAAGGGAGAAACGATAATATACCTTGGGTCGTTTCATTGGATTGGGCTGCATGAGCTTGTTTGGGTCGGTCGCTGAAGATTTTATTGACCACGTCTTCGGCTGAGACGCCGAAGAAGTCGCAGGTGTACTCTTTCCACCAGTCCCCAAAGGTGTTAGTACCCAGAGATTCAGGAACAGTCGGTCGGAGTCGAAATTTTTTACACTTATCCTGAAACTCTTGTTCCGTCGTTTTACATTCATTCTCAGAGGAACCAGAAAGACGTCCTCGACTTAAGAGAGAGCGAGAAGTGAGTAGGAGTACTAGGCAACCTTGGAGGTAGCCGAGTTGCTGGACAACGAAATGGGGACGATAGACCTCCTAACTGGCTCGGCGGGCGTCACAACCAAGGGGAAGGTCGCATATCAATACGAACGACCCCTAGTGTTGACGAAGATTAGCATCTTCAGTCTCATCCTATGCCGTCTTCGGAAGCCTGATCGAGGCAGGGTATTCCTGACCCCGACATACTAAGAACTCGTCGTCAGAAATGACGTCCAGGCCGAAGAAGTGTTTAAGGACTTTATCGGCCCGGTGATGAGGCGCCGATCGAGAGGCCAATTGAGGACCAAGCGCTGCGGTAGGTTGGAAAATGGGGACTTCAGGGCGAAGTGTGGAAAAATAAACTTGCAACAAAATTTGGAATACCCAAAGAGGTCTGTTCTGGTGCGGGTCGATTTTGTTGATGGTTGCTTCGGGCAAACAATGGAAGAAATTGGCAAAGATGGCCGGACTAAGCACCAAGGAGTGACTGCTCGCCAAGGCTTGAGCTACCGGCATATTCTCGACCAAGCATTTATTCGACTTGGTACAACAGATAAACTTATTGTACTAATAGAACAGGAAGGCTTCGTGCTCGCCTTTCTTCAAGCTCGCATCCCCATGGCCAGCAAAATGGAGGATGAAGATGTTGTAGTTGAAAAAGTTCTTATGCAATTTTTGAACTTCTTCTTTCGAGGGTTCCTGACCTCCTCGGTTGAGTGTCTCAACGGCCCGATCGTCGAACAGTGTTTTTAGGTCGAGGTTCGACGGGCACTCGGAAAGGGCAGCATCTATTGGAAGACCAGATGAGGAAGTCCCAAGGATAGCTGAAATATCAAGGACAGTAGGGCTCAGAGGGCCAAAAGGAAAGATCTTGGTGTTGGTGGGCGAACACCACAAACTCAGAGCCGCCATGAGCAGCTCTTTATCCATGGTGATCTCCATGGTCGAGAGCTTGATGGCATCGTAAATGCCAAGAGCTTCCCATTCTTTGCCGAAGAATGTTTCCATTCGTTCAACCTAGGTTGCCCAGGCTGTAGTGGTCGAGGGCCAAGCTCCTAGGGGCTGTGCCAAGCACCAGTCAAACCCTTACAGCAAGGGTGTTAGGCACTGTTCCTTGAGGAGGTTGGTGATGCACGATGCCACTACATCTTTAAAAAGTGGCCCCAGAATTTGATGAGTGGTGTTTAGGTCGCTCTCGAAGCGTAGCGTTTTGATAGCGCTCCGATCAATGAAATCTTTGCATTTGTTGCACTCGTCGGAGAGCTTTGAGATGAAGGAAGCCATTGGTGAGGATTCAAAGGTTCACGAGGGTTTAAAAGGGGTTTGTGAGAGATGAGCTTGAGATCTTCTAGTTTGAGAAAGCAAGAATGGCGAAAGGAAGTTTCAAAGTTTTTGAAGGTGTGGGATGCAAATGAAAGAAATTTGGGTATTTATAAACATTTCAGAAGGAAGATCAAACGTTTGGTATTCGGAAGCACTAGATTTTTGAATTTGAGGGAAAATCAAACGGGAAATGGCCAATCATTTTGGATATCTTGGGAATCTTCAAGGATAGGATCGAGGTTCTCGGGGATTTGGGACGCACGATTGCGTGTGGCGGCGGTTTTAATGCATTAATGAGGAAGAGACGTTTCAACGGGCGCACATTTTCGAGGGCCATGATTGAGAATTGTTAGGTTTATCGACATGTGGCAGTATGTCGGGAGTAACGAAGATCGTGCAATCATATTCCATAAATGCGCATGGTAATGGTTATCGAAAGCTGTTAAGTCTAAAGGCAAAAGATGTTTTCGCTTCTTTAAGGTCGAGATCCGACCAAAGGTTGGCAGTCAACGACCTCAGAAGCGAGAGGGCAATGTTTGGGCCCAAAATAATATTGTTGGGCCGAGTGTAGGTTTGTGCTCGGCCCAAAGCCGTGTCAAAAGTACTATGGGTTGTTTGGTCATTCCGGGCCATTCAGCAGGGATGGTCGAGTCCTATCACAAGAATAAGTAGTTCAAATAAGCAAAGGGGTTGAGGAAGTCCTAGTGCAATTAGGATTCTCGACCAACAATGAATAAAGCCCTAAAAAGGGGTAAGTTCAAAGTCCTAGTGGGAGTAGGGTTGTTCGAAGCAAAGTTGGAACAAAACAAGGAATCCCAGTCCAGATATGAGTTTAATTCAATCTCAAGAAGAAGTTGGTGCTATAAATACAAGACATCATGAAACAATTCGGGACCTTCAATGCAACATACAATTGCCTTGCGCAAAACCTCTCAAACATCTTCAGATTTTTTTTAATCTTCTTTTCCTTGCCGACACATCTTCAGTTTGGATAAACAGCACTATGAAGGCAACCGGCAACCATCTTCAGTTTGGATAAACATCACTGTTGTTGTAGAATCAGCCGACAGAGGAGCACCTTCAGTTTGGATAAACAGCATTGCGTCGAGGCCGACTGGTTACCTATCCAAGTCTCGATCGAGAAGGGTTTTCGAATCTTTGTTGGCAGAGGTCATCTTATTAGCCTTCTCGGCGAAGTAAGGTGTTACGAGTCACGACATTCGGCGTATTGGACGCCGAGTGATTTTATGATTGGATACTCACAAGTGAGTTTCAGAGTTTGGCATTCTAACGGCCGAACCACATTCACCATCAAGACAAACATCACCTTTGAGTACTTGTGTCCGTATAGTCTGGTGTCGATTCGACGTGCTTATACTCTTATGAATATAATCACTGTGATCGAATCGGGCGTCGACAATTTGTGAACTTCGCAGAACTAGCAGCCTTGTCTTCAGGCTTAAGAATCCAAAGGCCAAGATCTATTCCTTCCTAGACCGCAGTCGCAAGATAAAGAAGTCAGCAACCCGCTCAACGCAACATCAATGAATTTTACTCCTCGGCCGAGCTCGGCTGACGAGTTGGCACACCCCGCATTCAACCGAATGATGTAGTTAATTTATTAGTTACTCGGCCTGCGCGCCACGTAGGTTTTGTAATTTTTAATTTCAACAGTATTAGTATACTGAAAAGTTATCATACACTAATCTCTAATCTCTGGCTATAAAGGAGGAAGGAATGCATGATTATAATTTTCAAGTGTTAATTAATAACAATGTTGGTCTAACTGACATATTATATTTTGGATAATGCTAGTGAGACTAAATTTGGAGACTAAGTTTTGAAAACTAAAGGGCATAGAAGTTGATGATTGGTTTACTACTTAAAAGTTGATAAACATGCTTATTCATATTTGTGACACATCATTTAGTTTGCAAATTTAGTCTCTCTAGCATTATTCATATATTTTAGGGACAATACTTGTGTCCACTTCGTGAGTGAACCTATTTGTCTAAAATGTTATAATCAAACCATTCATTTCCAATATGTGAGAATGTTCATTTTTTATTTTTTTATTGTATTTTATTTTTGTTTGTTTGTTTGTGCTGAGATAATCTTTAATGGTGATTTCTAAAAGTTTCGGTCGAAACTTGGTTCAAACTTCAAAAGTTATGGCCCGAACTCGATCGTTTCACATGTACTCAAAAGAATGAATATAAGTGCACTTATAAAAAATAGAAGATGATAAGTTTATAAATAAATAAAAAAATATATACCAACCCAGTTTCAAGTTTGAAGGGTAGATCACCGGAAAAGCCCGGTAGGGAGTTGATGATGGACCAACTTGATGCAGCAACATAAATGTGAAAAAGGAGGAAAAGGAGAAGCACTTGCAGAAACATGGTGGATTATATGAAAAAGGAGAATCAGGAGAAGAACTACTCAGAAGAAGCACTTGAAACTACATATATATATATATATATATATATATATATGAAGGGATTGTAGTCTGCAGATGGGGTCCGATGAAGTTTAATCAATTAGGTCAAACTATTCATGAGATAAGGACCCCGTAGTAAGTGGTCTGTTATCCTTTCCACTTATCCCTTCCCATCTACGTACTGTTGTCCCTTCCATATATTACGCACTCTACCGTTAGCTCGATCTAGGTAGAATTGTAATGCTCATGAGTGGTTTCCTTTTTATTTTTCGTCATTCTAAATTAATGTTATGGTTTGTTGGGGTCCATTTGAATGAAGTGATTCCCAAATCTACGTGATCGATGATAAAAATTTAAAAAATAATAATAATAATAATTCTACTATCTAGCAAAAGTTCTTCGTACCACGTATTCATAGAGATCTGCAATGCACCTTAATCTGGTGCCAACTTCCAACCACCACATTTATGTCACCAAACTTTTCTCTCAAAAATACAAGTTACGTGGCAAAATGAAGGCCTTTTGAGACAAATGATTGGTGAAAATATTGTCGGTGCTGCGTGCAGTGATCAACGACCGAATTAAGCATGTGAGCCCCAACTCATAACAACCCAGAAACGCACAAGCTTGAAGAATAAAATATAAGCTGAGAGAGAGAGAGAGAAATGCAATGTATCTTTTGTATTAAGACAAAGACAGTTATCATGAAATGGTCCTTATCTAGTATTTACACTATTAGAAATTTTGACTTTACCAACAAAATGAATTTGTCGGCAAAAGTTAAAATTTGTCAGCCATTTTATCGTCCAAAGCATGTCGTGCAAGACTAGCCGATAAAATTCAACATTTCGTCGACTATGAAGTGGTTCTTTCCCGACAAAACATATTTCGTCGGCATTCTTAAACCCCAACAAGAAATTATGTCGGAAAAGATTTTTTGTCGGCACAGCCTTACTCTACCGACAAAATCAGCTTTGTCGGGAGAGAATTTTAATTTATAAAAAATAAATAAATGCTTGAAAACGCAAAATAATTTCTAATAATGCTGCTTTGATTAGTAATATGTATATGTACAGTGGTTATACAAAGTATTAGATTATACCATAATCCTATCCTACTCCCATTCCTCAGTATCGGTTTAGCAATAGCTTCGCAATAATATCCTGCAAAAATAATAACATAAGAAAGAGCATCCTTAAAACCGAAACAATCAAATTGTAGCTAGGAATCTTTCTATAAGTAATAACATTATGGAGCTGCACTGATTCACACTAGATCATGAAAAAGATACATTCAATTGAAGATAATTTAACACAACAATCTGTTAGAAAATGGGGATGGGCTGCAATTAACACCATAGTTACACTAAACAAGGAAAACTTAACCAATTTGTCAACAAGAAAGCATGTAATCTAGTAATCAAGCATATAGTCAGACTTGAATCAAGACTTGAGTTTCACTTGCATCTTGGATGATAAAGCATGTACTCATGTAATCAAGCATACAGTAAAAGATATTCCAAACCTTAATAAGATGCAATTCAAAATGAATGAAAGAAGGTACAATAAGTTACGCAATAATAATTAAAAGATATTCAACTCTGGGATTAATTAGTTGCCCTCAAGAATACAAAGAAAATCCTCAAACATAAAAAATTTCTCACAACTTGATCAAATTTTATTAATGACGACAGTTGTAACTTATTGGGGAATCAAAATTGCTTACACAATGCTCCTTGCTCATGTCTAGCATACACATAATCAAACTATTCGTCTATGTACTTGGAATAAACACAAGGCAGAGCAAGCAAAGCGTACAATATATTCCTAGCACAATCAAACTTACCAGTACAAAGCTCCTTGCTCAGAGTAATGTGCACAATAGAGGGGCAAAATATACAATACATTCTTGTCATTAGCTGAATGGTAGAGTAACACAAGTTAGGAATCCATGAGAAAACATAACAGAGGGATAATTCATACGATATACTTGAGATAAAATTCACCATCACCAGCCTCATAAGCAAGTGCAACTACATTAATTTCAAGCACACGCACCTGGAATAAAAATAACAAGACTAATTTAATAGTATTATTATTATAATTTTGACGAAGAGAAGACTAAGTTAATATAGACTTGCACTTGTCAAACCAAGCTATTAGAAATCTTTCGAAAGAAGAACACTGGACCTGAAAACATCTATTGACCAGAAAATTAAAAAAGAAGAAATAAACTCCAAATTACAGATTAAGCGAATATAGATGGATTGAACCTTGAAAATTGAAATTTCAAACAAGAGAAAGGTTATAGACTTACAATGATCTGGGTGTCGGCAACTGGGTCTGGTTTCTGATAGGAGAGAGAATCGTATAAAGAACCAATAGCAAAAAAGCATCCTTGGCATGAAGAAAACACATTCAATAGAAGACACTTTGATACAACAAGCTGTTAAAAATTAGAAAATGGGGAAGGGCTGCAATAACACCATAGTGTTACGATAAACCATGAAAGCCTAACCAATTTGTCAACAATACACGATGAAAGTTTGCAGCAGTAAACTGAACCGCTCTTGAGAACAGGATTACTTGTGCAACACAAAACGCATAGTTACAGCTCTGCCAAGATTGTGCACATCTACATATGAGTTGTGTAACAACTACATATGGTGATTATTCAAAAGATTTGCAAACAACAAGGAGTTTAGAAGGGTTCAGAGAGATCCTGGCAAATAGCTAACATTGTACATGTTACCTGTCAATTTGAAGAAGGCATCACTTGCATAAACTCCTTGCTCATGTCTGGGAAGTGCAGATCAGTTCTGCAAGGGAACACAATCATATCAAAGAAAATAAAAAATAAAATCATCAGTACGACTGTAAGAGATAAAATTAAGGCTGAACTGAGAAGGCCTACCCCTGATAAGCTGGATCTCTTCCCACAAACTAGCTAGGATGGCCATTAACTCTGGACAAGATTTTATTAATCGCAGTTGCAGCTCTCGTCTTCTCTACATCACTTGCCTTGCATGATTCTTCAATGTCGGATCCTGCGTGTTACATAGTAAACTAAGACTCAACCACAACAAAAATTTGGTCACAATCAAAACCAGAAACCGCAATCAACATAGGTAGAACACCAAAAAGAATGTAATTTAACATTAACATCACAACCAATCATAGATAACAGGAAACCACAATTGAAAAAGTAATATATTACAACATTACTTGGAACAAAAAAAATTAAGATGTGGCATTACACGAACCTCTACTATTAGCATCATCTAGTGCAGATTCCAAAACCTTTGCCCTGTTCCTCAGTCCCTTCCACAAAACATTTGCCCCTCTGTGTTCTGTCGAGTCCCAAATAACATGTGGGGATTAGGAAGTGGATCAACAATCAAAATTAACAACCCAAATTGTCGTATGCACCAAGCCTTGCAACTTAAAATGTTAAATTAAATTTTCCAACTTAAAACCCTAAATTAAATCCTACAAATTGAACTGGCAGACATAGAATTAGAGAGGAGAAGGAAGATAATCACTTAAAGAGATCACAGACCTTCGAGTTCTTGGCAGCTTTGATGGTTTTTTTTTTTATCCAACCTAATAAACATAACACACGATAGGCTCGCAACCTAATACAAATTCAAACCCACAAATTCCATTTCAATTTTGGCAAAACAAATCGAAAAAGAAAATTGAAAACCATAAGAGAATACAGAGACAATTGATGGGTTTATGCATCAGAACTTAAATTGAAGATGACAATTAGAAGAGAAAGAAAAACAAAAAAAAAAAAACCTTTTTGAGGGCTTTGAATTTGACGGCAGTTTCGATCTCCAGCCGAAGGAGGCAGTCGGTCGGTCTGTGTATTTGCAGCAACGAGGGAGAGGGAGAGGGCGAGGGAGAGGGAGTGGGACGGAGAGAAATAACAGCTTCGTGTTTGACTCAAGCGCTTAATTTTTTTTCTTTTTTTGTAACTCCGCGCTACTATTTTGAAACCGCGCTTTTATTCCGCGCCTTATTTTTGGTTAATAGTTATTTCCTCAGCGGAGGAAATATTTTTTGTTGCCCCGAAATCTTCGTCTAGTATTCTAAGATAGCAGGGAAGGGGGCAGTTTACCCGTCAAAATTAAACTTGCCAGGACATTGTATTTATGCCGACAAAATGATAGTCGGTTAACATTCGAATTTTCTCGGCTAAAATTAATGCTATAAATTGGCTTTGGCTTGAATATTTAGCCGACAAATTAGAATTTTAGTCAATAGATGACTCTTATGCCGATAAAATTTTACTTTTTCGGCTAAGAATTTGTCGGCAAAATAATATTTTCTGGTAGTGTTATAATATACTAAGTAGCTTAATAAGTAGGTGACCCTAACTAACTAAGTCAACCAGATGGTGACACTTGTCACTACAAGATTATCCCAGATTATATCACACTTCACTCAATACTCCGCCTCAAACCAAACTGGGAACTCCAGTTTGAGATTGATACATTGAACAAAAAAGCTCACTCAAAATTCCCTAGCAAACTCAACTAGGGAAACCTAATTTGAGGTTTGAACAATGCTGCAAGAAGATTGGACCATGAAGACCCTTTGTAAATATATATGCAACTTGATCAGAAGTGTAAACATACTCAACCTGCAAATCTCCCAGTTGCACTCTTTCTCGCACAAATTGAAAGCCTGTGTCCAAATGCTTTATCTTCGTATGAAACACTGGATTTGAACACAGTGCAAGAGTTGAAATGTTATCACAATGTAAGAGTGGAGGATTTGGCAAACGCACCTTCAAATCTTTGAGAATTAATCGAATCTAGGCAACATCAGCTACAGTATTGGTCAAAGCCTTGTACTCTACTTCTATACAACTTCTACACACACTTGCCTGCTTTTTAGATTGCCAAGAAACCGGGTTCTGACCAAGAAAAACAACATAACTGGTGGTAGACCTTCTAGTATTGAATCTAGAGGCCCAATCTGCATCACTATAAGTCATGAGATCAAGATTAGGAGCATAGGAATATGTAAGCCCATAATCCTCAGTGCCTTGAAGATATCTGATAATCCTCTTGAAAAAAAAAAAAAAAGAGCATCTGTAGTATGAGACATAAATTGACAAGAAGAATTGACAGCAAAAGCTATGTCAGATCTAGTAAATGTGATATACTGTAAATCCCCTACCAAACTTTGAAATATTGTGGGATCAGTCAAAGTTGTGTCTTCATCTTTAAGTAACTGTGTATGAGGTTTACATGGTGTCGGTGAAGCTTTGCAGGAAGTCATACCAGCCTTCTTAATCAAATCCATGGCCAATTGAACTGGGAAATAAACAAATCACCATTGTCTCTGTAAGTAATTTGTAACCCTAAGAAAAATGTGAGCTTGCCCATGTCCTTCATATCAAACATTGCTCCTAATTCATCAATGACTTGTTGAAGTAATGTTGAATCAGATCCAGTGATGATAATATCATCAACATACAACAACATAATATATGCATGTCGATTCATGGATTTGACAAAGAGACTAGTATTAGAATCTGAGACAATGAATCCCAAAGTTGGCAAGTATGATGTGAACTTAGAATTCCAGGCTTTAGATGCCTACTTTAGTCCATACAAAGACTTGACCAATTTATAAACATAATCTAGATGATGAGGATCTTGAAAACCCTAAGGTTGCTTCATAAAAACTTCATCCTATAGATCTCCATGAAGAAAGGCATCCTTTACATCTAATTGTCTGAGAGACCACTTATTAGCAGCTTGCAAGTGCTAAAACAATCCTTACAGTATTGTGTCTTACAACTAGACTAAAGGTCTCTTCATAATCCAAGCTATGTTCTTGGCTGAAACCTTGTGCTTCAAGTCTAACTTTATAGCTAGATAACTTCCCTTCTTGATCCTTCTTAATTTTATACACCCATTTACTTCCAATTATATTTTTATCAGAGGGTACAGGAACTAAGTCCCAAGTTCCTTGTTTTTGAAGTGTTAAGAATTCCTCAATCATGGCATCTCTCCATTCAAGAATAGCAACATCATGTTTAAATGAAGATGGTTCAGTATGCTCAACAATATTCAGAACTGTAATGAAACCAATACAAGGAACATCAATATGAGATGAAAAATTAGAATTTTCAAACTCATGCTTAATTGTAGGAAAAGGTTTATAATCCCTTCTAGTGATTGCACAGTTTTAAGTCTAGTATGCATTGGATGAGTAGAGGTAGATAAAACAGAATCATGATCTTTGACTATGACTAACTAGAGAAGTAGAGCTATTAATTTCCAGAGAAAAATGTACTTCTAATTGAGCAGGGTTGTGGACAGGCAACATGGCATTTGATGCAGGAGAGGAAAAAGGGGTTGTAACTTGGGGAGAGGCCTATAGTTGAAAAGAATCACTTGAATAAGAAACCAAAGGACTTGAAACCACCTAAGAAGAATCTTGAGCCTGTGAATGTGAAGAACTATGCATAGAAGAACCAGATTAAGATAACTGTTGTGTAGAACCAACACTTGTTGACCGAGATAAACCCCTTGAATGAACTGGAAACACAATTGGAACAAGTATGGGATGTCTAATATTGGTCTGAGCACTGTTTTGGAAATATTGTGTAGTTACAAGACTATGAAAAGGAAAAACTTTCTCATCATGGATCACATGCCTAGAGATAAACGACCTTTTTTTAGCCCTGTGATAACAAACCTTCCCTCTATAACCTAAAACAGATCCCAATAACACATATTGATCTGTTCTAGCTTCCAATTTATTCTTATTAAAAGACCTCAAAAATGGATATACTGATGTACCAAAAATCTTCCAAGAACTCAACACAGGATGATGACCAAATAACTTGTAAAATGGAGACTGCATTGCCAAAGCCTTACATGACATTCTATTGATAATGAATATAGCATGAGAACAAGAATGAGCCCAAAATGAGGCAGAGATGATGTAGACAAAAGTGTAATGGCAATCTCAATAATATGTCGATGCTTTCTCTTAGCAATTTCATTTTGCTGATGTGTATGAGGGCATGACACCAAATGAACAATTCCTTTTAACTCCAAAAACTTCTTAAATACCAAACTAGTATTTTCTCTGCCACCATCAGACTGGAAATATTGAATTGTAATATTGAAGTGGTTCTGAGTAAATGCACAGAACTTTTCAAAGATAAAAAATACTTGAGGTTTGTACACCAAAGAAAAGAACCAAGCAAATATGGTATAGTGATCAACAAAAGTCACATAGTATTTATATCCTTCAACTGATACAACTGGAGAATGCCCCCATACATCATTACTTATTCTTTCAAAAGGTTTAACAAAGACATGAGAATTAGAAGAAAATACTTGTCATTTCCCCAGCAAGTACAGACATGTTTATCCGCATCTGATTTATACAAGATTTAAGTATGAGAAAGCATAATATGTAATACATCATTTGTAGGATGTCCTAGTCTATGGGCCATAGAGAAGCTTTCACAACTTGACCTAGAAATGCCTTTGGAACTGACTAAAAATGCTGCTGATTATTCTTAAAGAAAAGACTCTTTGGAATTTAGTACAAGCCTCCATTACTCTTTCCTCTCATTACGATTGCCTTTGTTGGCTTGTCCTACACCCAAAAATCCCATTCATCAAGAATTACATAAACCTTATTATTTCTGCACAAAGTATATATAGATAATAAACTTGCAACAAGAGATGGAACATGTAAAACAGTGGCAAGATATAAAGGTTTAGAATGAGTTTTATGAGAAGATGAACTAGAATTCTTCACTAGTAGACGTTCTCCATTTCCAACCGTGATTGGTTTCCATCAAATGGTGTAATCATATCAAGATCATTGGCTTCTCTTGTCATATAGTGAGTAGCCCAGTATCCATGATCCAATCTTAATTGGGATTGAAATCATGTGTAAGTTGAGCAGTCATGGCAGTTAAGGTTGGTGGTGGAGGTGTTCCCTGATAAGCATAATTGTTGTGAGGAAAACAACTAAGTGCCACGTGTCCCATTTTCTGACAAATTTGGCACTCAAAGAATACCAGCTGTATTCATTGGATGTTGCTCATTCCTATAGTAATAGATAGGAGCTATATGTCTTCGTTTATTGCAAATTTGACATTCATGGATGATTCTAAACTTCTGCCTATTATTACCATTCCAGTTACTCCAGCTTGAACCACCATTGGACTAAAACTGATGACTACCAGAAAAACATCATTACCTCTGTTGGTATTATTTCCTCCATTGTATCAAGGTCTAGAATTATACTTTTAACCATTGAAGCCACCATTGTTTCTATGTGAAGAAAATTGTTGTGGCATATTGCCTTGAGAAAAGTGACTTCCAGTAGGTCCAGTGCCATTAGATCTCTGAGATTGTCCCACAAAGCCAAAACCATTAGATGATTGAAAACCACGCTGAGCTCTAGCATTAGATGACTCTCATTGATAGAATTGTCTATTAGCACCACTCTGAGAAGATTCTCCTTGACAAAATATTCTAGCCATTGACATTTGCATTGAACTTTGAGACTCTTTTGTAGTCTTCTTTGTAATCAGTAATTGTGCACGAAACTCTTTGAGAGTGATGGATGATTCCCTAGCCATAATAACAGTCTTGATCACACTATACACAGAAGGCAATCTAGCTAAAGCTGCCACAATTAAGTCATTTTCTGGAACAGTTTCCCTTACAGCCAACAATTAATCCTTCAAACTTTTAAGCCTTAACAAATACTTCTCAATAGACTTAGCACCTTTCTTGATTGTATGCAATTCAATTTTAAGATGATTGATTCTTGCTTTTGAAACTGTAGCATATCTATCAATGAGATTAACCCATGCTTCATAAACAGTCTGCTACCCACTACATACTCAATAGCTTCATCTCCAAGAGTTGCAATAAGTAAACTCAGTAGACCCTTATCTATTTTAACCCATTCACGATAGGATGTAGTGAGTTCTTTATTAATCCCCTCATCCAAAGAGATAACATATTTGGGGATACACACATTGGTACCTTCAAAGTAATCAAAGAGATCATATCCTCCAACACAAATCGAAACTGAAACGATGATTTTGCAAAGTTGTTATCTTGTAACCACATAGTAAGCATACCTAATAAGCCTTTAATCTTAAACACTAAGGATGTATTGTAAACTTCAAACAAATAGATTCACAATTCAGGAGCTTTGTGCTTAAATCTCACTAATTTCATGAATTGACAGAATATAGGCTTTGTGCCCTAATATATTAAGATCAAATTTTGAAAAACAAGCTTCATGCTCAAAGATATTCTTCAACTAGATCACAAATCTTAAGCAAACAACTGAGCTTTATGCTCCAAACATAGATAAATATCAACCAAATTCATCATTCAAGATTGAGAAATATGAGCTTTGTGCTTCAAATTTTTTTTCCAAGATTTCAAGAATTTCATCAAATCGGACATCAAGATTCATACAATAATGGCTTCGTGCCTTCAATTCATCAAGATTTCAATCAATCTACCAAATAAAAAGCAAAAGTATTTGATAAGTCACTAAAATTAGAAAAATTGCAAAAACTTGATTCGAGTCGACTTCAACCTTTGGTCTTGAAATTGGGGGCAATCCTTATTGTTCTCTTTCTTCTCTTCTTCACGTTTTCGGTAGTGGTCGCTTTCTCGCTCTGCCGGGAAGAGCCTTTGTGGTTGTGGCATCTTCAGATCTTAGAGCGACAATTATTGTTCATATTTGAGGTGGTGATTTGGTAGTTCGTGCGCTTGGCAAGAAAGTATGAAGAGAAACATCAATGTTTGTTGGAGATGACATAAACCTTTATACGTGGAACTGAAATTTAATGAACCTAATATTTGGACAACATGTCAATATGAAGGATTAGAGTGATTACACTAATATAAACTAATGATCAGAAAGTAAGGAACAATATGATCCTGATGAAACTAGGGTTTGCAATAACAGGTTTACTGCAAAAACTTGTGGTGCATGAAGGCCTTGTTCTTTTCTTCTCTGGGACTTGAGTATGTTCTACAAATGATGAGGATTGTATCAAAATGAACTAATCTCTGAGAAGAGAGACCATACATCAGTTTTATAGCACAAAGCCATAACTGTTTCATCCATCGTGGGTCTGCTTATGCCACGATGAGTAGAGTTTTTAGCCTACTCATCCTCTTGAGTTTGTGTGGTAGCTACTTCCCTTTTAAGTGTTTTATCATGATTAAAACACATATTACAAGTTCATAAATAATATGAGTCCATTAAATTTTCGTAACATATACAATAACATGGTTTTGTTACAACTCACATTATTTGAGAAAACCTTACATTCTCCTACATAAGTGTAACTAAAACCATATGCAAATTATGTTAAGAAAACATGGTGATCATTGACTTAGATTCACAAATTTCATAATGAGTTGAACATCAAATTACCAACTTATTAGTTGAACTCAAGAAAACAGTATACAATCATTACATAAGTACTCTAGAATTACAAACTAATCGAAGTTAGCACTGGTGTAGTGAATCAGGGAACTTTAGTAAGGAGCTTCAATTGTACCAACTATCCTCCCACATATGATTGGTCTCATTTAATACATTTCTGTATCCTTTAGTAGTTCTGCATTACCAAATATTTCATGAGCTTCATGAAACAACAAAATATGCATACTGTAAGAGATGTTTGCAACTATACCAAACACAATTATGAATTCATCGTTATGAGTAAAATACCATACCTTACTCCCACATTTAAACATGATCAAGACATGCTTGTAAACCCATGCTCGTGACATGTCTTTGAAAAGTTATACCATGTAGAGCCTCTGTTAAAGTGTTTGCAATCATGTTGTAATTGTCAAGATGCTCTATCTTGATCACTTTCTCCCTTACTTTATCTTGTACCTTCAAATATTTGATATCCACTAATCTTGAAGCCTCTGGTCTCCTGTTATTCTTGGCAAAAAAGACTGATGCTGCATTGTCACATTATATCTTCAAAGGTTTTTCAATGCTTTTCACAATTTGCATTTCATGAATTAAGTTTCTCAACCAATTACTTTGTTTCATTGCTTCAAAACAACCAATTACTCTGATCTCCTGTTATTCTTGCTTCTCCATGAGATTGCACCTCTACACATTATAAATACATAACCACCGGTTGACATTCTGTCATCCACACAACCTCCCAAATTAGCATTAGTGTAACACACCACTTCCAAATTCTCCACATGATGAAACCCTAGCATATACTCTTGAGTTTTCTTCAAATATCTCAAGACTTTCTTACCTGCATTCTAGTGCGCCATACCAGGATTTGGTTGAAACCTTCCAAGTACACTTAATGCAAAAGTCAAATCTGGCCTAGTGCATACCTGTGCATACTTACACTGCCTACAAGTGAGGCAAAAGGTTTGTTCTTTATGTCTTCTACTTCAAAGTCTGTCACTGGACACTAAGCCAAAGAGAGTTTATCACATTTAGCTATAGGGATATCTCCATTACTTCAATTGGACATGTTGAACCTCTTAAGTACTTTGTCAATGCAGTTCTTATGTGAAAGACCTATAATGCATTTGGATCAATTTCTCACAATTTCAATCCCTAAAACAAAGTGAACCTCACCTAAGTCCTTCATGTCGAAATTGGCTAAAAGCATGCTCTTAGTTTCGGTAAGGAGTTGAACATTGGAGCTTGCTAAGAGTATATCATCAACATACAATACCATGAAGATAAACCCTGATCTTGTTGTCGTCAAATAAATGCAGTTGTCAATTTTATTCTCATTGAAACCAAATGAGGTTACCACTTGATCAAACTTCTTGTACCATTGCCTAGAAGCTTGTTTGAGTCCATAAATAGACTTGTTAAGCTTGCATACAAAACTTTCCTTCCCCCTTTCAACGAATCCTTAGGGTTGTTTCATGTAAATTTTTTCATTAAAACTGCCATTTAAGAAGGTAGTCTTCACATCCATTCGATGCAACTCAAGGTTGAAATGAGCTGTGAAGGCAATGATAATCCTGAATGAGTCCCTGGAGAAAACGTTTATGTGTAATCCAACCATTCTTTCAATGTAAACCCCTTAGTTACTAATCAAGCCCTGTGCCGTTCAATATTGCCCTTGGAGTTTCTCTTAGTCTTGAACACCGACTTATTCCCAATTGGTTTCATGTCACTAGTTCCTTCAATCAAATTCCAAACACCATTTTGTGCCATGAAGCTCAATTCTTCTTCCATTGCAGCATACCATAATGTAGCTTGTGAATAGTGCATAGCTTCAGCAAAAGTTGTAGGGTCATCATCATCACCTATATCATACTCCACTTCATTGAGATAGGTCACATAATCACTGGATAATGTAGGTTTTCTTGCTCTTTGTGATTTTCTTAATTCAGTGCTGAAAGGCATAATTTCTGTAGGATTGGAAGAGCCTGTACCATTTTGATTTAAAATGTGTTGTTGAAATGTTGAAGTCTCAACTATAGGGATAAGTGTAGCAATGGCAGTGGTGGATATATATGCTAACCACTTGGTTCTTGAGATTGCTGAAAAAATGAAGTGTTGGAGGGAACAGTTATTGGCAAAACCAAAGGTGATGCATCATTATCATTCGATTGCTCCATTTCTTCAAAGGTATAGTTGTTCCTTGAGTGAGAATTGTATGAACCAGAGTCTTCCACAAACTTGGCATTATTGGTTTCAACCAATCTTGTGTGAGAGTGTGGACAATAAAACCTAAAACCTTTGGATTTCTTAGGATAACCTACAAAATAACAACTTGTAGTTCTAAGATCCAACTTTTTCTCCATTGGATTATACAATTGTGCTTCACATTTTCATCCCCAACTGTGTAAGTGTGCTAGACTTGGTCTTCTACTTGTCCATAATTCAAAAGGTGTTGATTCAACTACTTTACTTGGCACCCTATTGAGAATATAATTAGTAGCCTGAATGGCTTCTCCCCACAAGAATTCTGGAAGTTGTGATTGTGAAAGCATGCTTCTGACCATGTCTTTAAGAGTGCGATTCCTTCTTTCTGTAACACCATTTTGAGATGGTGTTCCTGGTGTAGTATATTGTGCTACAATCCCTTCTTGCTACAAGAATAAAGCAAAGGGTCCCTTTTGTTGTCCCATTTCTGTATACCTTCCAAAATACTCACCTCCCCTATCTGATCTTACCAATTTAATTTGTTTCCCTAGTTGTTTTTCCATTTCTAGTTTATAAATTTTAAAGCATTTGAGCACTTGAGATTTTTCAGAGATCAAATACAAATAAGTGTACCTAGAGTAGTCATCTATAAAGAGAACAAAGTAACAGTTACTACAAATCGTCCTTGTTGGAAATGGACCACAAACATTGGTGTGAATGATTTCTAATAGACTTTGACTTCGAGTGGAACTAGTTTTCTTGATTGATGCAGTGGTTTTTCCTTTAAAACAGTCAATGCAAGTTTAAAAATCATCAAAATTTAAATATGCAATACTTCGATTTTCATTAATCTAAGCATTTTTTCCTTTGAGATGTGTCCTAATCTTTGATGCCATAACATGGAAGAATCATTATTAGTGACTAATCTCTTAGGACCTAATGATTCCGCATTGAGACATTCATGAAAATAAGAACATTGCAACTACCAAAGATCTCCATTGAGTGATGCATAACCAAGCAAATTGTCATACTGATTTTTGAAAGGTACATAAAGGACATTGTTCAACACTAAAACATAACCAGAAGAAAGTTTTAACATGACTTGACCAATTGACTTAATAGTGACTTTGTTTCCATTTCCAACATAGACATTGTAATGCTCCTTACTTTGGTCCTTCATGTTTTGAAATCCCTGCAATGAATTAGTGATATGCACAGAACAACTAGTGTCAAACCACCATGAATGTTAAGGAATAAAAACCATGTTTGATTCTACTGTAACAAAGACATTTATGACTGGAATACCTTTTTTAATAAGCCAAGCTATAAATCCATCACAATCCTTTCTCAAATGCTTAGTGGAACCACAGAAATGACACTTTTTAAGATTAGTTTTATTAAATTTAAGACTAGTGCTAGTAGAGATAAGATCAATCTTAACAGGTATAGCAAAATTGGAAGCTTGTTTCTTGGAACCAAGGTAAGGAGAACCTGATTTAGTTGCAGCTTTGCCAATCTTAAGTGCTGCAGGTTAGCTTGTCCCAAAAACTTTTCCCTTTCCTTTCCCATGTTGCACCAGATTCACAGTCTCAAGCTTACTCTTCTTCATTCTCTCCTCCTCTTGACAGCAAATGGAGATCAATTCAATGATATCCCATGTTTCCTTCTGAGTATTATAACTCACCTTGATTTGTTCATAATCATTGGGCAGAGAGTACGAGGCCAAATGAACAAGATTGTTAGACAGATTGACAAGCTTAAGTAGATGCTCTTGAATGCTCCCCACACCATCAAATTTGGCATTGATCAATTCTGAGAGATATGCCCCAGTTTCAGCCTTATCAAATATGTTGTACTTTTTTTCAATCTTGGCCATGTATTGTTTTGCCAAGTCACAACTTTGAATGCCACCTCTGATGTGCTCTTCCATGGAATTTTGCTTGATCAACAAGGACATCTAACTAGCCCTTTCCCACTTGGAAAAATTTTCTTTCTCAGCAACTCTACTGGAGTTTGTTAACGCTGACGGATGAGTTTGAGTGAATGCAATGCTGAATTCCAATATACCAAAATGTATTTCAATGTGTTGCTTCCAGGTCTTAAAGTTGTTGCCATTTAACTTCTCAATGTTCATAAGATTAAGGCATGTTAAAACTTGCCATTAGGGTATGTAAAGATTCATTAAGTTGTGACTAATGAATGAAAACTGAAGTTCAATATCACTCAGAAACTATGGATCCAATCACACTTTTGAGCAAGAGATTGTCTATATAATCAAAAGTATGAATCTTATACATTTGGATAGCCAAGTATAAACACCAAAGTACATATAAAGTAATGTCCTTGGACAATATTGAGCATGTATATGTCTCTGGTTTCATAACTCACTATACATCAACTTATAGACAATCCCAGTAAATAGTTTATTTGGAAAATACTTTACTTGTTAGTGCTTATAAATTGCTTATTGTTCGTCTTTATTGAATACTCATGAAATCAAAATAGTAGTCTTGCCACTTTGGTGGTCTTCTACCAAATATTTCATGAAATCATTGAACAATACCATTATATCTCTTAATGATAGACAGTGTGTTGCCATAGAAATGCGCAACAAGTATGATTATATATTTGATAGTCAGGAAAGTCCCAAAACAAAAACAAATTGAACACAACATGATGGAAATGTGTTTATATTACAATCATAACTTAAACCAAATGAGATCGTCAAATTATGCAGCTGAAAAGAATTGCAGTAGTAAACATATGATCACAAACGAGTCTAAAATTTAAGTTGACCTGCTCTGATACCACATGTAAACCTTTATATGTGGAACTGAAATTTAATCAACCTAATATTTGGACTACATGTCAATATGAAGGATTGGAGTGATTACACTAATATAAACTAATGAGAACCCATAACACTTGCTGAGTTTGCCATAATGATCAGAAAGTAAAGAACGATATGATCCTGATGAAACTAGGGTTTGCAATAGCCAAGGTTCTAAAAGACATTAGGCGCTAGTCGGGCAGCGGGTTGGGGCCTAGTGCCTAGGCAGCTAGGCAAGGTCTAGGCCAGCGCCTAGGTGGACTAGGCGGATTTAATTAAATATATTATATTTCGTGTAAATAAGTGTCTATTTATACTTAAAATATATATATATATATATATATATATATATATATAAAATTTCATCATAAACTACAAAATAGATTGACATATATATTATGAGCTATTGGAACATAATGAAAACATGGGAAACGACCATATAATGTGTGTTCATTTAAGTATTCAACAAGTCTCTTACAATTTATTGAAAAAAGTAAAATGCAAAATGAAAGTTATCTATTTTCTGTCTAAGTGAGTTGCAACCTAGGCGGGTGCCTAGGCTGTCTAGGAGGGCGCATCAGTATGTCTAGGTTCCTTTTCTTAATTTTCAAACGCCTAAGCATTAATTGGGATGATAACCAGCCGCCTAGCGCCTAGGCGGGGATTTTTAGAATAATGGCAGTAGCAGGTTTACTGCAAAAACTTATAGTACATGAAGGTTTTGTTCTTCTCTTCTCTGGGACTCGAGTATGTTCTACAAATGATGGGAATTGTATCAAAATGAACTGGTGTCCGAGAAGAGAGACCATGCAGCAGTTTTATCGCACAAAACCATAACTGTTCCATTAATCGTGGGTGCAGTTATGCCACGATGAGTAAAGTTTTTAGCCTACTCATCCTCTTGAGTTTGTGTGATAGTCACTTTCCTTTTAAGTGTTTTATCATGATTAAAACACATATTACAAGTCCATAAATAATATAAGTCCATTAAATTTTCATAACATATACAATAACATGGTTTTGTTACAACTCGCATTATTTGAGAAAACCTTACAGATGATTCATGGTAGGTTTTCTCCTAACGATTCCAAAATCATAAAGGAGTGGTGCGGTATTTCCGTCATGGCGACGTTGCAATAGTTTGAGGAATTCATAGCCATGTTTTCTTGTCGTTTGTCATTTCTAGGTCTCCAGGTGATGGTACATACAATATTTATCTTGTGTGTCTTAATGGTGTTGGGTCTGACTTGTAAAGTTTAGGCTTTGTAAGCTTATTTTTCATGTTAGTTAAGTGTGGGTGTTCCATGGATAAGGAATCGTATTTATGAGGAGTTAGTTTTATATGCTATGTTACTTTCTTTTCTTCTTTTTTTTTGCGTGTGGTTTTGGTGTATGTTTGCTTGGCAAAGAGTTATGAGGATTTTTTCGTGCTGTAGCTTATTTGCCAAATGAGCGATATCTTTTGCAAGTTCATCAAAATTGATGCAAGACTTTGTGTTTGTGAGCATTATTTTTCTATTTGGTTGGATGTGATTACATGAGTGAGAACCCAGCTTATTGCTTAAGCCTTAAGCCTTAACGACTTGTTGGATGTTTTCAATGAGTCAACTCAAAGTCCAACCTTTTTTTCTTAGTGGTTGACTTCCATTTTAGAAAGCCCATGGCAAAAGAAATTAATATAATCAGGTTCAGGAAAATTTAAATTAACTTTTACTCCATAAATTTCATTTCCAAATAGCGATTGGCAATGAAAGAAAAAATAAACAATGGGTTGGATTAGAGAGAACATTGGTTCAATTCCCCTCACACCGCCTCTTTCCTAAGCAAAACCAACATTTCTTCTCCTAACAGCATAACTTCTGCTTCTCGGATACAAATCAGCCTTCACATCCACTTCATCTTCTCGAAAAGAAAAAGCCGTCTCTTCATCAATTCTTCCCATCCTTAACCCAACACTGTAACTCCTCATCCCCATTCCATTCACAGTGCTTGTGGGTTATCTAACAATTGGTATTCTATACACATCTGAACTCTCTACTGATGCAGCATTATTATTCTCTCTCTCTGCACTACTACTCTTTGACGACGCTGTTCTGAGAAGCTGCCTCAAGTCCTCATCGTTGTTAAAACTCGAAGAATTGCCACTGAAGCTCATTGGCAAATGTGGAACTTATGAAGCAGTGTAACCATCCACACCGCAACCACCCTAACCCACCTTTCCGGCACAATCCTCCAGACTCCTCATGTAAAAATTCATGGCCTTGGTCAAGGTCCTAATGGGTGCAAAAATAATGTACATCAACCTGCTTTGCTTCTTTTGTTGACTGATTGAGCGTTAGTTAGGATGGTTATAAGTAGCTTACTGTTGACTTCGCAACCACATAATCTGCCATGTCATCAATATTACTGTTGAGCGTTAGTTAGGATGGTTATAAGTAGCTTACACAGTAAGAAAGGTTGTTAGGCTACTAGAGAGGTATAAAAGGCTGATTGTGGCTTAATGTTTGTATCAAGAAATCATTCTATCAATGCAATATCTCTCGTCTTCTCTCTAGTTTTCTCTCCAATCTTTCAATATTCTCTGTATTGCTTCCTTCTTCTTCCTTCTTCTTCTTCCTCCCTCTGCAACTCTGGTTACTTTGTTAAGATGGTATCAATCGCCCGGATGATCCTTGGTGCTATCTATTCCGCTGACGAGTTCGTTGAAGTTCTTGGTGGTTCACTGCAGTTCTTGGGTTGCTGAACAGCGTATCAGGTCAATTACTTTTCTCCTTTATTTCTGCACACCAAGTGTTTGTGTTTTTGCATTAGTGAAGAATTATGGCGATTTTGGGTGTTTGTTTGGTTGTTTGTATTGGGTTCTTTTACGTATATGATTGAGGCCGATGCCAAGAATGTTTGAGTATAAAGTTTTCGTTGAAGTTGATAAGGCCGATGCCAAGAATGTTTGACAAGACTGAAGTTTGTGAATTGTGTATTGTGAAAAAGGGCCGATGCCAAGGCTGTTTGGGTATATAGTTCTTATTGAAATTGATAATTGCAGATAGTTGAAACCAGAAAATTGGTGAATTTCCCAAGCATATTGAGTTGAAGTTGTTGCTTTATTGCATTTGTGAAGTACAGTGAGTTGTTGTCTCTGAGAATTTGTGGAAATTAGGAATATATTGTTCTTTCTTGAAAGTGTTTAGCCATCAAAATGTCTGATAAGTCAGTGAGAATTGAGAATTTGCTGGGAATGCTAACAGTTAAGCTGCAAGATGATAATTTTGTGAAGTGGGATTATCAGTTTCGGTCAGTTTTGAGAGGGTATGATTTCTTGGATTTCTTTACTGATGAGTCACCCTGTCCACCAAAACTCGTGATTGATACTGAAATTGGAGTAACTAAAGAGATTACTGAGGCATATAAATCTTGGGTTCAAAAAGATATGGCGTTGTTGAGCTTGCTAATTGCCACTCTTTCCTATGATGCAATGGAGCATGTGATTGGGTGCAAAACTTCTCATGGAGCCTAGACAAACTTACAAGACAGATATGTTTCTATATCCAGGGCCAGAATAAATCAACTTAAGACTGAATTTCATACGATTCAAAAGGGTGGTGCTTCTATAGACAAATATCTGCTCAAATTGAAAGCAATTCAAGATCAGCTTATTGCTGCAAGGGAGAGAGTGATAGATAATGATTTGGTGATTGCTGCATTGACTGGTTTGCCACCTGAGTTTGATGTAGTTAAAACAGTGATTCTAGCAAGGGAAACTTTGATTCCATTGAAAGATTTCAGGGCACAATTGATTGGTGCTGAACTAACTATAGAAGCAAAGATCAAAACACTTTGACAAGTGGAATGGCTATGATGTATGTTCAAGGGAATCAGTCTAAAAGTGGGAATCAAAATGATGGTTACTCACAAGGAGAGAGTTCAAGTAATGTTTCTAGATTTGTTGATGGTCAAGGGTATCAAGGAAACAACAGGTCCTATAATAACAGAAATGGTTATAGTTCTTCACAGAATTATAACAGGAACAGTTATGGGGGATATGGTTCTTTTAATAACTCGAGGCCTTATCAGGGTAATCGACAGAAAGGAAGAAACAATTATCATGGATCTAGGAACTCTTGGAATGGAAATACGAATTTCAAATCTGGTGTTGCAGTTGAGTGTCAAATATGTTCTCGAAGGGGGCACACTGCTCCAAATTGGTTAAACATGAGTGATAGCGGTTCAAGTGGATACCAAGTTACTATATGCCAAATTTGTGGGAAAAGAAGACATAATGCTTTAGAGTGTAGGCACAGAAACAATTATTCCTATCAAGGTGCACCTCCACCTCCTTCTCTCACTGCATTTTCTACTCAAGCTTCATCTCACATGACTGCAGCAGAATTTGGTCAGAATGCTCAACATTTCTCTGCTGCTGATACATGGGTGTTAGATACTGGTGCATCACACCATATGACACCTAATCTTGGGAACCTAAATCAACCTGTGCAGTACAATGGTGATGAGAAAATCACTATTGGTAATGGGGAAGGTTTGACTGTTAATCATATCATTTTTGTTGCCTTATCCTCTATAAAGAATACAATCTCATCACATATGAACCAGCAATGATTATCTTTACACAATATCTTGACAGATAAGAGATTAATAGTAATAGTTGGAACATGTAAGATATTCTTGAGAAACAATAAATGTTGTGGAGTTGAAAGTGTTGTAGAACAATCAAGGGATAGCTTGCAGGTTCACAGGATTTCATCAAGTCAAAATTCACAGGATCTCAATGCTCATACCCATAGCTCTCCTACTTTCTTAACATCAACTCCAAGTACAATATCATTGTTGCCTGTCCACAGTCCTTCACAATTAGAGGTAATACTACCAATATCCTCTTCTTTGGTTGAAACTAATGAAGAATCAGTTCACGATATGGTCACAAGGTTGAAGTCAGGTGCAGTTCCACGAAGATCTTACACAGGGTACATTGCTTCATATCCAGAATTACAAACACTACAGATAGAAGATGAGTGTGAATTTACTTGGGGTTTTTCTTTCATTGCTGCAACAAAAGATTTGGAGGAACCATCAACATTCAGAAAAGCTTCTACACTCCCATAGTGGCAACGCGCAATACAAGAAGAGTTTGATGCACTCAAAGCTCAAGGAACATGGCAATTGGTTCCTTCTCCACATAACAGAACAATTATTGGAAGTAAGTGGGTATATAAAGTTAAGAAAAATCCTGATGGACGTGTATCCAGGTATAAAGCTAGACTTGTGGCTCAAGGTTTTTCCCAAGATCAAGGCATTGACTACTCAGAACCTTTTAATCCAGTGGTACAACATACTACTGTGAGACTCATTTTGTCATTAGCAGCTATACATAAATGGGAATTGAGGCAGTTAGATATCAAAAATGCATTTATGCATGGTGACTTACAAGAAGAGGTGTATATGAAACAGCCTCAAGGGTTTGTTGATCAAACTAAACCCAATTATGTCTGCAAGTTGATTAAATCGTTGTATGGGTTGAAACAGGCACCTCGGGCATGGAATTCAAAGTTCACAAGAGCTTTGGGATTTGTTGCATCTTCATCTGACACAAGTCTATTTGTGAAAAGTGATGACAAGGATGTGGTGGTTCTTTTACTATATGTGGATGACATCATTTTGACAAGTTCATATGCTAGTAAAGTTCAACAAGTCGTTGAAGATTTGGCAGGTGTTTTTGACTTAAAGGATATGGGAAGACTTACCTACTTCTTGGGACTCCATATTCACTGCAAGGAGAATGGAGACATATTTGTGAATCAATCAAAGTATGTTAAAGATCTTATTCATAAAGCTGGAATAGAGTCTTGCAAACTTGCAAATACTCCATGCAAACCACACAATCAAATGCTATTGAATGAGGGCACACCATTGCAGGATTCTACATTGTACAGAAGTTTGGTTGGTTCACTACAATACCTTACTTTTACACGCCCGGATATAGCTTATGCTATGAATTCAGTGTGTCAATTTATGATTGCTCCAACAGATGTACATCTCACTTCTGTGAAAAAGATTCTTAGATATCTTCAAGGCACTGCAGAATGTGGAATTACATATTCAGCTGATACTGATATTCATTTGATATCATTCTCTGATGCTGATTGGGCTACCGATTTGAACACAAAAAGGTCTGTGACTGGCTATGTGGTAAATCTTGGGGGAAATCCAATCTCTTGGCAATCAAAGAAACAATCCTCAGTCTCTCGAAGTTCTACAGAGGCAGAATACAAGGCACTTGCACATACCGTAACAGATGTGGCATGGATTCAGTTGCTTTTGAAAGATTTGGGGGTTGCATTACCTATTCAACCAACAATATTCTGTGATAATATGTCAGCAACAACCCTTAGTGCTAATCCGGTGTATCATTCGAGAATTAAACACCTTGATACGGATTATCATTTTGTTCGAGAAAAGGGGCATAATGGTGATTTGTTGGTTGAGTATCTACCTACCGATGAATAGACAACCGATGTTCTTACTAAAGGCCTACACAGTCCAACATTCACTCGACATTATTTCAATCTCAAACTCAGTTACCCTAGTTGAGATTGAGGGGGGATGTTGACTGATATTGACTCAAGGAAATGCCACTTAATCTGCCATGTCATCAATATTACTGTTGAGAGTTAGTTAGGATGGTTATAAGTAGCTTACACAATAAGAAAGGTTGTTAGGCTACTAGAGAGGTATAAAAGGCTGATTGCGGCTTAATGTTTGTATCAAGAAATCATTCTATCAATGCAATATCTCTCGTCTTCTCTCTAATTTTCTCTCTGCAACTCTGGTTACTTTGTTAAGATCTTTGCTTTGCTCGTCGTCATAACTTTGATCTGGATTTTGTATATTGGGGTTTGGCTGAAAACAAGAAAAGAGAGTGGAAAATGTTGTTGTGAGCTGATGGAGAGTTCCTGATATGTGTGGATATATAAAGGTGTTAAGGGATCTGAGTTTTGGACTTGTTTCTTGGAAGTAGGCAGTACAACTGTAGAAGCAGTCCAATACGGACGGCAAGGCGAAGAGAAGAGAAATCACTAATAGTGACGGGTGGACTTTTTCAACATTCTAAATCTAATGGGACATGTGAAAGGTACTCAAATATTTGTATGGTATATTTTTATTGATCGGAATATGTATAGTTTATACATATAGACACACACACACACATACATATAAAAATCAATGTAATCTATATTAAGAGGGATAGGAGTGGGTTTAGCTTCACAATGAGCTAGCAATAATATGGTTCAAATTCGCCTTAATCGAATATAAAACCTCTCACTTATAAGTGAAGAGGAATGCTATTAAATAACATGAGCAAAGCATATAATATATGTATAGTATATAATAGAATGGTGTTAAATGAAAACAACATGAGCAAAGCATATAATATAATAAATTAATCATAGTAGGGTAAAGGTGACCCTCCCAAATTTCCCAAAGTTGAGGTTTGGCCTTTTTCTATTGTTCTACTAGTATTTTGTGATGTTTTTGTTTCTTTGACGCAAAATCTTTTGTTTTATAAGTCATATGGAAATAGATTTTATCCGGATCTCTTCCATCAAGGGCATTTAATCTTTCAAATTTTATCTAATGGCTCACCTGTTTTGTCCCCTGAAAAGCTGTGATAATTTTTTACCGTTGGATGAAATTTGAAAAGCCCAAATCACTGGATCCAGTAACCTTGGGGGAAGAGATCTGGAGAGGATCTCTTTCCCAAGTCATACCTTCATTGGGTATAGGAAACCATAACGTGAAAATTATGCACAAAAAACAAATATGAAGTATCAATTAGTATTAGTATTTGATCTAGGACATTTTGGAAGCAGGTTTTATTATTATTATTTTTGAAAGTTTGAATCTCACTCATTAATAAGGTACTTTTAGTGTTAAATCTGCTTATGAGTTGTTCTTTCCTTCTGAGAGTTTCCCTAAATCTCTTTGGCTTCCACTTTGGAAGTTGCACAAGTAGCACCAAAATTAAAGGTCTTTACTTGGTTGGTCACTCGAGATAATATATATATATATATATATATAGTGGTCCTGTTGAAAATTTAATTCACCTTTTGAATGAGTGCTCTAAAGCTAAAGCTGTTTTGGAATTCGTTGAAGGTTCCTAGTAATATCCGCTATACTTTCAATTTAGACCTGGAATGATGGATTGCTACTAACATACATTGTAAAACTCTCCGTCACCGAGGGTTAGAATGATGTAATTTTTTTTGGTTTGCGTGTTGGCATATTTAGAAGTGGAGAAATTGTATCATCTTCAATCCATCCTATCAAGCTTCCTTGGACATTGTGAACACTATTCTAAAGTATGCTTGGGAGTGGATTGATGCTAATAAGGTTTGTCATTCTAAGCTCCGCAAAATTCTTGAAAACTTGGCTTGGGTTTCTCCAAACGAGGGATGGTTGAAATTGATTATTGATGGTTCTCGCCAAGGGAAAAATCGTGCTATCGGTTCAAGAGGAGTACTTAGTTGGATTGGGGATTTTTTGGCTTATATGGAAGTAGGAGAAGCCCTTGACTTTGAACTGTATGATCTCTTTTTAGGTTTGAAAATGGCTTTGGAAAAGGGTGCTAGGAGAATACTTGTGGAATCTGACTCTACTATTTTAGTGTCACTTGTCAAATGTACTAGGCATGAGTTGCATCCATTGGCTTCTTTGTTATATGGTTGTAATCACTTGATTACTCAATTATTTTTTTTCTCATTGGATTTCATTCGAACCTTTTTATTTCGCCGTGCTATAATAGAGACACGAATGATATACTATATTATTATTTATTATATAAATAATTATCATAAAAAAATCTATAATTTAATAATTTAAGGAATATGGCTGCTGATGATTTGGCAAAGTTGAGTTTTTCTTTGGACCTAGGCTATGTTATTTTGGATGACCCTCCTCCTTCAATTGGTGGCTTACTTCTAGATGATATTTCTGGGGTTGCTAGGACTCAGGCTATTTGTGTAAGCCTTTTGGGCTGATGTTCTTCCTTGTTTAGTGGTTCTGCTTGGGCTTTGGGTCCCTTTGTAACCAAAACAATAAAATACTTACAATAACAGTGTAATCAAAAGCTTCATCTAATTAACAACTTCTTAGTTTCTAACGAAAAATAAATTTTTTTAGTGTGACTGTCACATTGTAGGGCCAGCAACAAACCGAGCCAAACTGATTTTCACTTTGCTCAAGTTTGACTTACTTAATTTAATTTCCAAACATTAGCCATGCTTGGCTTCCTTCTTCTATTAGCCGAGCTTTAAAATTTATAGCTCAACAACGAACTTAAGTTGTATCGAGCTATTTATTATAAATAAGATGGTCTGGTATTATAACACAAATTTGCAATTTGGCAACACATTTTACTAATAGAATATATAATATACAAACAATATAACAAAAATATTTCATATATAGTACTTAAGGACGATCACATAATTTTTCCTTTATTTATATATTTTATAGGGGATATAGTATATCAAGCTCCGTGTTACAAGGAAAAGTCAAACATCATTTTTTTAAAAGAAAACTAATGAAAACCAAAATCTCAAACATCATTTTTTAAAAAGAAAACTATTGAAAATGGCTTGAAAATTTTGAGTTTTAACAATAAAAGCAAAATAAAGGGTAAAGTGAATAGTACTAGGATTGACTTTTTAGTGTAAAAATGTAGTTTTTCGTTAAAATGAACAATAGCGGAAACTTTTCGTTAAAATTTCCTATTTTTTTATCCCAAGAAATGTTATTTAATAAAATCTAGGTTGAGCTCTTTCGTAAAAGTTGTTCACGAGCTTTACAAGCCCAACATATCAACATTCAAGCTTGGTTTGTTTTATATCAAGCGGAATATAGGTTTGGCTTGTTCTTGCACGAGAGGAGATTTGACAAGCCAAAAATGAGTCAAACTCAATCTAAACCCAAGCTCTTTCCAGCCGATTTACATGCAATAATTAATTTACTCATGTTAGAACACGAGCATGAATGTCCATTTTTTTTTATAATATATCATTGATATCATATTAAAATATATCTTAATTTAATAACAAATCAACCATGTCGTCTACTAAAATTATAACACATTGATTAATAATATCAGGTGACAATATAATTGTCGCGCTCAATAACTTCTAATAGGAGAGCCCCTTAGAAAAACGTACGTAGGGGAGGAAGGCTTGGCCCAATTGGTTCGATCCCCTCCTATTATATATCAGACTTAGACTCAAGTTAACAATTAAAATATAATGTCATGAGTACTATAATTTAGTAGTATTCTTGTTTATTTGTAAGTAAAATGTCTTAAGTTTGAATTTAAGAAGTGACGAGTTCGTAACAAATATTCTAATCCTTTGTATGTAATTACATATTTGTATAAAAATAATTAATTAATTAAAAATACATATTGACCCAACAAAAAGATAATTTTTTTTTTTATAGAAAGTACAATTCCGTTGGATCCTGCTATAGTAGGGTCAGGCCGAATTAGGCATCATTTTCGGACAATTGACTAATATCTTGGCAAATATCAATCCAAAGGAAAATAATATAATTAGGATTAGAAAGTACAAATTTATGGCCAATAAGGGTAAATTAACTCTAACACTGTAAATTACATTTTCGAAAATAAATTGGCATAAAAAATCAAACAAAGAATTGGAACGAACTCATGTTTTTTTTACATCAAATAAAATAATATTCCAGAAATCAGTCCTTGGCTGGCTAATTATGCAAACCCAACATTTCTTCTCCGAACAGCAGAACTTCTGCTTCTCGGATACAAATCAGCTTTCACATCCACTTCATCTTCCCTAAAAGAACAAGCCTTCTCCTCATCAATTCTTCCCATCTTCAACCCAACACTGTAACTCCTCAACCCCATTCCATTCATAGTGTTTGAGGGTTGTCCAACTATTGGTCTTCTGTGCATATCTGAACTCCCAACAGACTTAATATTATTGTTCACTCTCTCTTCCTCTGCATTACTTCTCTTGGACGACGCCGTTCTGAGAAGCTGACTCAAGTCCTCATCGTCGTTAGAACTCGAAGAGTTGACGCTGAAGCTCCTGGGCAAAACTTGTGAAGCAGTGTAACCACTCACACCACCGCCACCATAACCCACCTTGCTGGCATAGTCTTCCAGGCCCCTCATGTAAAAGTTTCTTGCCTTGGTTAAGATCCTAATGGGTGCACAAACGATGTACATCAACTTGCTTTGCTTCTTTGCTTGGCTAGAGGTCCTCATTTGTAATTTTGATGGATTTTGTATTGCGTATATATGGGATGGAAAGAGAAGAGGCAAGAGATTTGAGAGGTTTGGAATTGTGAGGTGATGAGGGAGAGTTTGTAATGTGTACGAATATATAAGGGTGTGGGGGATTTGAGGGACTTGGGGTTTGGAACTGTTTCTTGGAAGTAGCCAGTAAGCATTAGAAAGTCTAATTGGGACGGCTAGTACAAAAGAGAAAAAAATATTAATCGTTAATTGCGACGTGTGGACTATATCAAAATTCAAATGGGGCATGTGAAAGGTTTAAATAAGTGTATAATATATTAGAGTGGACTTGTACAACTAGGTTTACTGGTCTTTTGTATTTTATTCTCATCCCCTTTTATCACAACATTCTCTTTAGGAGTAAAAGGGAAAACTTTGTTGAACTTAAAAACTACTTAGCTTGCATGATGCGCAGAGTAAATGGCTAATGAGCTAACTATGTCTTTCTAGTGAATGCGAGCGTACCAATTTGCCACCGAACTCGATCGGCGAGTAGAATAAATGTGGTGATGGTGTAGATCCGATATATGAGTGATCATGGCCTCTAAAACCTATGCACAGACCCTTTAAGTGAAGGGATCCCCATCTTCTTTTTAAATGGGGCTTAGTTGTCGAACCCACTCTACATCGAACTTCAACAATCTGAACAGTCTATTTTGTAAGTCTCGATTCATAGATTATCTTTGCAAAAATTCTATTTAATTCGAAATCATCTGCCTTTTTAATTATCACAATGAAATTTATATGTTTTCTTAGAACAAAGTGTTTGTCAATTTTTTTTTTTTTAAAACTCAAATAGATGCCTCAAATATTTTCGGTTTTGCTAATCTTTTGCAAGGATGATCCATGAGGTGCAACGTGAAAAATAGATAGTAGGTATTGTTAAAGTTCGATGTGGTGTGGGTTTCACAACTATCCCCATTTTTATTATTTAGAAAAAAAAAAAAAAAAAAAAAAAAAAGGGGATCCTTTCCCTTAAAGGCCTCCCATATATTTATAATCGTTATTCACCGAACTCATTACCTTAAGAATACAAAAGTTGCATTATGTGAATTGCATTTTGTCGAAAAATTCAAAAGTTTTGAATCAAAATCAATGAGAATTCAATGGTGCTTGTGGGAGATGTCAAAGATGAGCCAACATCATCAATACTTTAAATTCAATGCTTTAATTTTTCTACTCTACAAGATCCGTTCATTGAATCATTTTATAAAATATTCCAAGTTTATCATCTCTTTTCAAGAGTCTTACAATCAAGAAATTTGTGGATATTTAATGACGAAAATAGTATTTACTAAATTATAGTGTGTTAACTGAACAAATACATTGTTTATATTGACGAAGATGGAAATAACCGTTAATTGATGGGAAATCCATTATTCAATGGGTATGATTATGGATAAACCTCATTGGTTAATTTATGGTTATGAATATAATTAATTTTCATGGTTATGGAGATGGACATAGCATTTCCGTCCCAAACCGAGCCGTTGCCAATCCTAGTCTAGCAGTATTAGTCTTTACTTGTAAGTGAGAGACCTTAGGTTTGAATCTCGAAAGTAGCGAGTTCGTAACCAATTTTTCTTCCAAACCCTTTGTATGGAAATATATCTTTGTATAGAAAAATTTGATTAATTAAAAATATATTTGAATTAAGAAATTTTATTTTATTTTATAAAAAAGTGTAACTAATTAAAACAGGGAAGAAAAGGAAGTAATTTACAGAGTCAATTCCATTGCATATGGCTAGTAGGGTCAGGCCGGCAGGCAGATCGTAGCTCATTGCTTGACGACTTGTTCAATGCTGTCAATAAATAAAATCCACCTTCTTGTTTCCTACTTTGATGCCACTAATAACGAACCGTATCATTTTCGGACAATTGACTAACATCTTGGCAAAACCAATCCAATTGTAATATAATTGAGTGAGCTACACTTATTACGTATTTGTACTATTTTTTGTATCATTTATCTAATAGAGGTATGGTCCACCACAAGAATGCTCTTCTAAGGTCATCATTTTGAGGACCTGTGAGGTCCTATTTCATTTCAACCCTTAAGATTAATTTGACTGTGAAATAATCCAAAATATGATATTATCCCTGTTACAACATAACAAAATAATAATATTGTAACAGGGATAATAACAAAATATGATATTATCCCTGTTACAACATACCAGATATTTGACATTCACGCCTGAAGCTCTTATTATTTTGTTATGTTGTAACAGGTATAATATCATATTTTGGATTATTTCATAGTCAGATTAATCTTAAGGGTTGAAATGAAATAGGACCTCACAGGTCCTCAAAATGAGGACCTTAGGAGAACATTTCTGTGGTCCACCAACATTTGTGAGCTTCATTAGGGATATGATACAAATGATGGTACAAATAATTAGTAAGCACTGGCGAAACCACATTAAGGGCTACCCAAGTAGCCTTCAGTGAAATTTAATGTAGCCCACCATATATATAATTAGTCACTAATCTTAGTTCTCTCACTTTAATTATATAAAACTATATAATACTATTCACAAACCATCTCTTTTTTCTTATATCATTTTTCTCATTGTTTCTTGTACACAAAGTTCTAAAAAGCGCGAAGCGCTAGTTGGGCGGCAGGTTAGGGCCTAAGCGGTTAGGCGGGGCCTAGATGGACGCCTAGGCGGCCTAGGTGGATTTACATAAATTTATAATATATTATAAACTATGAGTATATGTGTATAATTTTAGGACTTTTTTTTTTTGTTAATTTTGTAACATTTACTCACCCCATTATATTAATCATTGTTGGACTTTGCTTTTCATTTGAAAAACAATTGGACATAAACTGCACCGTATGAAAAAAACCGAAAAGAACCGTGTTGACCGGAAAAGTCAACTTGAGTAAAAAACTGAATCGGACTAGTTCAAACCGATTTCGGTTTCGAATGAACAAGTGCCAGCTAGAACCAAACCTAACCGCTTTATTAATAATATATAAATTAATTATATATATACACACATATCATGGTATAAAAGGTTGAAAAATTAGTTTCACCAAGTTGCAAAGCATCCCATCCCAATTAGGGCTCACCCACCTCACCCTCACCTCACTCACGGCCTCACATCCCCCATTTCACACTTTTAGACTGTCATTCTTTTTTCACTCAATTGACCACCTCATTCATGGCCTCTTATCAGCGATTCCTCAGGCAGCCCACAACCTCAGCTTTATGCGATGACCCTCGTCATCCCTCCTCCGCGAAAGCTCACGACTCTTCGTCTTTCGTCCTCCCTCCTTGGTATTTTCTCTATCTTTCCTCATATTTGAGATTAGGAATATGGTTGAGTTCTACTAGTTTTCCATTTTCTCTTGGGCTAAATTAAATTTACTCTTGTTTTGTGGTCGTACTACTGTATTCTTGTGAGGTTAGCTCGTATTGAGTGATGTGCAGCCTAAATTGTAATAGTATCACTTAAAACTACCATCTTTTGGTAATCAATAAGAGCATATATTATTTATGCCAAGAATTAAAGGGTAGGGCTAGACATTGGGTAGACTGGGCGGGGTTTACCCTCAACCCGTAGGCCGAGCCGACATGCTTGGAATACCAACAAAGATGCATAGAAAACTAGGAATCTTAGAAGAAATTTAATGGAGTGGCTATGGAGGATGCAACGGAGAGAATTGAAGTTAGGGATTCTGGAGAAAGAAAGCGGCTTATGATATTTTAGAAATCAAAATGCTAAGGTGTGGGAAAAACCACAAAATTCTAACTTGCATCCATTAAGAGCATGCCATGTGGCATGCATTAAAGATAAAAGCTTGTTTTAATACTATGCGGGTGGGTTGGGTTTTCATGGGTTTGGATTTTATAAACCGACATTGGTAACACAACGTTACGGAGAATCAAAATCACATGGGTTGTTAAGGACAATGCCCACACATTATGTATGAATGTGTATTTCTATAATTTAGTATATGTGTGAATGGATTTGTTGTTTGTATTGAAAATTGGATTAAAACTTAGAAGGGGAGGGAAGCGAGAGGGGTGGGCTGGTGTTTTACAAGGATGAGAGATTACAAGGTGTTGATGTATGTGTGCTTACTTTCTTATTTTCTAATGAGTTCTTGATTTTTATATGTTCTAGAAAAAAGGAATGGTGGCACATCTAGCATTGAAGCTTCAGAAACTATTCAGTCCTAACTTGTCACCTTTTACTATTGATGGTATGTATGTAACTTTAGTTTTTTAGCACCTTCCTTACTAATTTGAATTGTAAGCTTGTTGTTTGATGTATGTTGTTTGCTTGCTCTCTGAAATAAGAAGTTGTTTGATTTTGCTTGCTCTCTGAAATAAGTTGTTTGATTTGATTATATGTTGTTTGATTGTGTACAGGAGCTGCTGTTTGAAAGAGAATCTACCACTGCCAAGGACATTTGGATTTTTGTTTTTGCTTGTTGTTGCTGCCAATATTAAGAGACCAATGCATATTTCCTTTAATGCTATTTGAATATTTCTTTTTGCTTGCTGTTGTTGTTGCTGCTACCAATATCAGGAGACTAATGCTGCTTTGAGTTCTTGAATTTTTTTTTGTTTGTTGACTGACCAATGCATATTTCTTTTAATTGTCTCTTTTTGTTGACTTGGTGGTATTGACCAAAGACATTTGCATTAAAAAGGATATGTGTTGTATGCAACTTAATATAATCAATTTTAGAAGATGTATTTGAATGCACGATGATTTGGTGTTCAAATAATTTAGTATTTGGAACCGTAAACTGCCAAGAACCGAATCAGAACCAGTGTAGACCGAACCGTACAGTTCTAGTAATATTTTTAAGCGGAACCGCACCAAACCAAATCGTAGGTATTTTTCGGTTTAGGGGTGGAATCACACCGAACTGCACCGTGCCCACCACTAATTGGACTTGGTTTCCCCATTAAAAAATAAATTTATTCCCTTATGTTTTAGTCATGAAAAAATCACACATGTGGCAAAGTCAAACAAAAATCCCTCTTTCTACTTAATTTTTCACTCTTCCCGTGAGCAGGAGGATCTTAGCCGAATCCTCTTTGTGAGGATCATGGGGATCCTCCAAACACATTCGTTCATCATATATCATGTAGTCATAAATTATTGTAAACTTCTTTATTTAAAATTGAATATAAACAATACATGACAAAAACTGGCCGCACGATGTACAATGAACATATGTGATTAGAGGATCCTCTCTCTTCCCATGAGCCCATGACACAAAAACTCAAAACCTCTCTCCCCTCTCTCTCTCTCCAGAAACCTCTAGCAAGCAACCATAGTTTGTGATGCAGATGCGAGATGTGAGATGCAATGTGGGAGTTGGAAATTTTAAGTTGCAGATGCGATGAGAGTTCGAGGTGGCAAGAGTTGCAAAGCCTTTTGTGGTGGGGAGAGTTACAGAGCACCTTGTGCGACGGCAAGAATTTCAGACCACCTAAAAGGCTGCCTAACGACGTTTAGAGCGCCTAGGTCCTCGCCGATTTTTCAAACGATCTGTCCCAAATCGCAGCGGACTTCCACCATGGCCGCCTAGAGCGATTTTTAGAACACTGCTTGTACGTATATGTTTCAAGTTTAGATTTGTTTGAATTTTAACACATATTTTCTTAATAACGAAAAATTATTTGACTCACTTTGTGAAAATTTCCTTAAGCTAACTAATAATATGAAAAATATAGTATCAAATTTCTTTGTTTATAGAAGATTGAAATCTTTAAGCTAGCACACCCAGTGAAAAATTCCTGGCTTCGCCGTTGAGTAGCATTTTTAAATATAATTAGGAATTAGAAAGTACAAATTTGCGGCCAATAAGGGTAATTCAAATTAACTCTAATACTGTATCGAAAATAATTTGGCATCCAAAAAATCAAACAAAGAATTGGAATGAATTCATTTTGTTTTTACATCCAAATAAAAAAATATTTCAGAAATCAGTTCTTGGCTGGCTAATTATGCAAACCCAACATTTCTTCTCCGAACAGCATGGCTTCTGCTTCTCGGATACAAATCAGCATTCACATCCACTTCATCTTCCCTAAAAGAACAAGCGGTCTCCTCATCAATTCTTCCCATCTTCAACCCAACACTGTAACTCCTCAACCCCATTCCATTCGTAGTGTTTGTGGGTTGTCTAACTATTGGTCTTCTGTGCAAATCTGATCTCCCAACAGACTTAATATTATTGTTCTCTCTCTCTTTCTCTGCATTACTTCTCTTGGACGACGCCGTTCTTAGAAGCTGACTCAAGTCCTCATCGTCATTAGAACTCGAAGAATTGACGCTGAAGCTCCTGGGCAAAACTTGTGAAGCAGTGTAACCACTCACACCACCGCCACCAGAACCCACCTTGCCGGCATAATCTTCCAGGCCCCTCACGTAAAAGTTTCTTGCCTTGGTTAAGATCCTAACGGGTGCACAAATAATGTACATGAACTTGCTTTGCTTCTTTGCTTTGCTAGAGGTCCTCATTTCTAATTTTAATGGATTTTGTATATTGGGTATATATCGGATGAAAAAGAAAAGAAAAGAAAAGAGATTTGAGACGTTTGGAATTGTGAGGTGATGAGGGAGAGTTTGTAATGTGTATGTATATATAAAGGTGTGGGGGACTAAATAATAAGTAAATTAAGTTTTCAAAAAAAAAAGAAAAGAAAAAAAAAAGAGAGGTGTCGGGGACCTGGAGGACTTGGGGTTTGGATTTGTTCCTTGGAAGTAGGCGCTAGAAGAAGCAGTCTAATTGGGAGACGGCTAGCCAAAAGAGAAAAAACATTAATCGTTAATTGAGACGTGTGGACTATGTCAAAATTCAAATGGGGCATGTGAAAGGTTCAAATATATGTTTAAATACATTAAAGTAGCCTTATACGACTACGTAAGTTTACTAGTCTTTTGTTTTTTTGAAGCATCTCTAAAGATGATGTCAAAATTCTAGATTGTATGTCACTGTGTATATTTGACATCAAAAGTCTTTCCAACTGAAATGTTATTTGCTAACTAAATTTGAAGGCTTGGTGATTTAGAGTTAAATTTGACATCAATGTCAAATTTATTTTTAATTCATTTATGGTGAATCCCTTATTTCATTCACATTTCAACCAATAAAAATTTTGTTTCAACATTTTTTTAATAATTACAACCATTTAAAACTCTATTTACATAATAGGCTTAATTGGATTAATGGTGATAGGCTAGTTGGAAAATAGTCTATGTGATAAAAAAATAAAAATAAAAACAAAATTAGTATTTAAGCCCAAGGGAAGTCTGTTGGATTTAGGCCAAAAATTGAAATTTCATCAACTCTCTACTAATTGTTAGCACAAGAGGCTCACACGTGAATCTAAGAAGATAAAGTTAACCTCACATACTAACAATTAACAGCGAGTTATGTTTTAATCTAATATGTGTGGCTCACGTACTAATAATTAATGGAGAGTTGACGGAATTTTCAATTTTTGGGCATAAATCCTAACAACTTCACCACATGGGCTTAAATCTTAGTTTATTTATTTATTTTACCACCAAATTATCTTCCAACTATCCTGTCATCACGGAGACTAATAATCCAATTAGGCCTAAATAATAAAATAACATTTCACAATTTAGTTGGAGAAGTACAAAATTTGACATAAGACTTTAGATTGTCACATCACCCATCAATTGTTATTTGACTCTTACACTCTGTTTGGATGAGGAAATTTAAAATTACTAAGGAATTTTAAAATGACGGAAATTGAAATGACATAATTTTATTTTCTAGAATAGGTGAATTTTCTTGTTTGATTAACTTAAAAGAACAATGGAATTTGAAACATGATTTGTTATTTTTAAACTTTCACTCCTGAAAATTCAAAAATGACACATATTTACATGTAATTTAAACTTGAGAATTGGAGGTCACAAATTCCAAGTTTTTTCCCACGCGGAAATTCTAAATTTATGTGCTTATGAATTCAAACAAGGGAATTGACACACCCCGACCGAGATCGGGGCATGCTGGTCGTCACGTGGAAGTGACATAACCATGTGCACAGTGCGGAAGCTAATAAATAATAATAAAAGTACGAAAAAATAAAAACCAGCTATACACAAAGTAAGAACATACATCTACAAGCGTAAGTGTGAAAACAAAGTTCAGAGCACGAAGACCTAATGCAATCCGGGAGAAACAACACTACATAAACACACCCAAAGGTGGTCCTACACCGGTGACAATCTGTCAGATATGCTGGGAAAATCCTCTGGGGAGCCACCATAAGTGCTAGCCAACTAGAACCTGGAGGGGCACAAAACAGAAAGCGTGAGTGGGCAAAAACAAAGCTTTTCAAAAACCATTTCATAAACAAAGTTCTAACCCCTTACCATAAAACCTGTATACTTCCCAGAAAATAGAATATACATATATATATAAGTCTTGCTCAGAAATATGCCATGCCAAATGTCTCGAAATAAAATGCAAGTACTCAGGTAACGCCAAAACAATGTCATGTAATCTGTCAGCCGGAGTCACCTAACGTGACCTGTACGGCTGAATCTAGAGCTCAAATCTCCGTCTCACTAACTATAACTACACACGAGTCGGAACCATCTAAAGTGGTCTGTACGACAGGACTGGGTGTATAATAAGTACGCTCAAGTGCTACGATCACGCGAAGACTGGGCGAATAATCACGGGTCATCTACGAGTCGGAACCACCTAAAGTGGTCTATACGACAGGACTGTGCACCTAACTTGAATCCAAGATGAGCGTGTGGTGCGGGAGGTGAACATCACGTGAAGGACTGTGCCCAACTCTGGGCGGGAGTACTAACACCTGGGGTGCAGGTTATGAGCTTTCTATGCATCTCAAATCACTACTGAACATAAACATAAATCAACTCACCTGGCACTTACCTGTGCGTCCGCAGCACCAAACATATATACATATGCGACTAATAATGCATAATTAAATGAGCAAACATAATGCATGGCATATAAACGTATAAACGTTTCATTTCACTTTCTGGGAAAAACATAAGTATATAGGTATATACGGAAAACCAAAAGCCCACTCACTGGTATGTAGAAGGGTCGTAACCCCCTTGCCTCGAGTGACCGCGCTCGTCCTCGGGATAGGTCTCACCTATATGCGAAACAACTATAAAAACGTTACTTTTAAAGCACATAACCAACCTTACGAAATAACTTCTCATACAAAGCTCAAATGGGGTGTATGAATACACCAACGTGATCTACTCAACCTCAGGAACATCCCCATATTTTTAGAAAAATTTTCCAACGCTGCACGCGCCCCCACGCGCCAGCCAAGGCACAGCCACACGGGCCGCCCACGCGCAGGCACGTGCTGGGCACACTGACGACGTCAGTTAACGCCGTCAGGAATATTCTGTTAAATCTAACTGATGCCATTAACGCCGTTAGGAATATTCTGTCGTCTTCTCCGGCCAAACTCCAGCGCCGGCGACGGCGCCGGAAAACCGAAAATTTTTCAAAACCTTGTATCTTCTTTTCAACCAAATTTCACAAAATTGGTACCAAAATGAAGCTTACAACAAGAGGAACAAATCCATACCACTTTCAAGCACTAAAACCCATAGAATCTCGCCGGGAAAACACCACCAACTCCGGCCAAACCTGCCACTCACGATCCCGACGTCCAAAACCTTCAAACAAACCACCCCGAGCCTCCTAAGGACCTCACCAAGCTTCCTACAAGCTTGAAATTCCCAAAAACACAAGAATTAACTTGTGCATGAACAGTGACCAAAATCGGGGATCCTGAGTTCGACGTGAAAACGAAGGTATCCTTACCTAAAATGGGTATGGTTGAACTCCTAAGGACCTCACGAGCACGAATATGTAATTTGTTTCCTCGATCTGTGAAGATTTCAATGGTTTTGGGTGGTGTCCGTACGAAAAGAATAGGAAAGGGGGAGAGAGAGAGCTCGGGACAAGGCAGAGGGAATAAGGGAGATGGGTGATGATGATGATGGATGTGTGGCTGGGATGCAACCAACCAAAAACCCAAAACAACCACACAAACAACAATTATCCATTAGGGGCAAAACCGTCATTTCACTCCTACGGTACGAAAAGTTCGGGACAGGCTATCACAGGAATGGGTGCATAGTAATTTATAAATTCTGACTTTTATCAAAATTCCAAGTTTATTTCCTTCATCTAAACATAGTGCTATAATTTGACATTTTTTTTAGAGATGGTCTTATATTGTTATCCCCACCTACCACAACATTCTCTTTTGGAGTAAAAAAGAGCACCTTAATTTATAAGCCATAAACCTCATTAGTGGAATCAAAATGTGCTGATTATTCACAAACAACAAGTATCAAGTATGAATTAGCTCTTGAAGCACATCGTTTCTCAATGTTGAAAGAGGTTAACGAATTTAAGTTATGTTTTTTATTTTCAGACAAGAAGCGATATCAGTGTTTAATTAATTATCACAAATAAATGCAAAATTTATATCAACCATTAGATATTTGAGTTTATTATTTGCATATTTACCAGAAAAGTATGCGATAATGATAGCAATTAGAAGATTATGAGTCAGAGATATGGTGGCATTACATCATATTATTAGGCATGGCTAAGTTGACCAAGTTTGCGCCTAAATTGGCTTGATTTGGAAGGTTGCTACTTTTTAAAATAAGTGAATCTGGTTTCGCAGTGGTACGGATCAGTAACACTATATTTTGACACATAATTTGGGTTTTACAATGGATACGATTAGTGACACCACATTTTTGACATAATTTTATTTTTTGGTAAACATTTTTTCACACATATTGACACAAATCTTAAATCACCAAATTTAAGGAAAATTAATGAAAAATGTTTGAAAACTTTGAGTTTTAACGACAAGAACAAAATAAATGGTAAAGTAAATAGTACAAGGATTAATTTTTTTAATATAAAAATGTGGTTTTTCGTTAAAATGAACAGTATTGGAAGATTTTCGTTAAAGTTTTCTTAAATTTATACACTTTAACGGTTGAGATGCAATATAATTAATCCAATTAATTATCTTTTTTTAAATAATTATATATTTGGTAACAAAATTCTAAAAGCCTTTTAATCAAATTTATTATTCTCTCTCCTATCTCATTAATTCTCCTCTCTTTTCCCGTTTGACTATTTATTCTCTTATCCTCCCCTTATACTGATATCCCTCTCTCGTTCAACTCCATCGTCCTCCCCATCTATCTTGTTTTCTCAGTTTCATTTTTGTTGTTGTTGTAATTCTTCCACATCTTGAAGGTCATATCTTAATTCACAAGTCAAACCTTTGTGCTTTGCGGCTATAGCCTATGACCTATGACCACAATTGATTAAGGGAAAAAAAATGAAATTACGCTCTGCAGCCTATGGCTAATAGTTGATTGCAGAACGCTAACTCAATATGAATACAGCCAATAATTGTACTTAATTATCCTGGTTCATGATGCCAGGTATGTTTGAAGCGTCGCACGTGGCGGACGCCTCCCACAAATTCCCTTGCTGTCCCCTTACCCGTTCCTCCCCATGCCCCTGCCCTCTCGGCATCCCCTCCTTCCCACCCCCCCCCCCCCCCGCGCTACTTCCTTACCTTTCACCAATTTACCCACGGACATCCCTACCCCCCCCCCCCACTTCCTACCAATCCTCCCATTCCCCGCACCTCTTCCCGTGCCCATAAACCTCCATCCTATTTAAAAGACTACGTTTGCTCGCAGGTGATTCTGCCATCCCACCAATCTTCGAATTCGCAACCCAGTTCTACACAAGGTACGCGATATCCACTTTGTAATTTTCTTTCTTATCACCGTTACTCTCCCCAGGCATTTTTCATATATTAACTCTGTCAGTCGGACTGTGGAGCCTTCCTCCTTTGCCGAGGCTGCCACTGACCCCAATTGGCAACGTGCTATGACTGAGGAGCTTCAAGCTTTACATGCTAATGGTACTTGGACTTTAACTTCCTTGCCCCCTGGCAAAATTCGCATTGGTTGTAAATGGGTGTACAAACTCAAGTACAATTCCGACGGCTCTATTGAGCGCTACAAAGCTCGTTTGGTTGATAAAGGCTTCACTCAGGCTGAAGGTATTGATTATCATGACACTTTTTCTCTTACTGCTAAGATGATTACGGTGCGTTGTTTTCTTGCTCTTGCTGCTAGTCAGTCTTGGTCTCTTCATCAGCTTGATGTTAATAATGCTTTCTTACATGGTGACTTACATGAAGAACTCTATATGTCTCCTCCTCCTGGTCTTCGGCGACAGGGGGAGAATCTTGTGTGTCGCCTTCACAAGTCACTTTATGGTCTTAAGCAGGCTTCTCGCCAATGGTTTGCCAAATTCACTAGTGCCATCATTTCTGCTGGTTTTCAACAATCCAAAGCTGACTATTCATTGTTCACTAAAAAGTCTGGTATTTCTTTCACAGCTTTGCTCATTTATGTGGATGATATTGTGATTACAGGCAATGATGCTAGTGCCATTAATTCTCTGAAGTCTTTTCCCCGTGATCTTTTTTGGATAAAAGACCTTGGTGATTTAAAATATTTTTTGGGTATTGAGGTTTCTCGTTCCAAACAAGGGATTTATATTTCTCAACGCAAGTATGCATTAGAGATTCTTAAGGACTATGGTTTTTTGGGAGCACGACCCATTGCTTTTCCTATGGATGACACAAAATTATCTGATAAAGGAGAACTTCTCAAGGATCCTGAAAGGTATCGACGATTAGTAGGTCGGTTAATATATCTCACTATAACTCGGCCGGATATCACCTATTCTGTGCATGTTCTAAGCCGTTTTATGCACGAGCCAAGGATATCTCATATGGATGCTGCGCTTCATATTGTTCGTTATTTGAAGGCTACTCCAGGTCAAGGTTTATTATTTTGTTCTGACAACCAGACCAAGTTAACTGCGTTTTGTGATTCTGATTGAGCAGGTTGTCTTATCACTCACCGTTCGACTACTGGGTATTGTGTATTCTTGGGCAGTTCTTTGATTTCATGGCGGACGAAACGACAGAAAACTGTTTCGCTCTCTTCAGCAAAGGCAGAATATAGGGCTATGGCAGGTGCTTGTTGCGAGATAGTTTGGCTTCATTTTTTGTTGAAGGATTTGAACATTCCTTTGGTTGGTCCTTCCATTTTATTTTGTGATAATCAAGCAGCGTTACATATAGCTGCAAATCCTGTTTTTCATGAACGAACTCGTCACATTGAGATGGATTGTCACTTTATACGATATAAGATTGTAGATGGCACAATAGAGACCAAGCATGTGGGTACGGCACAACAGTTGGCAGACTTGTTTACCAAACCTCTTGGGAAAGAAAAGTTTTCAGGTATGTTACGTAAGTTGGGAGTTCTTGACATCCACTCTCCAACTTGAGGGGGAGTGTTAGACAAATAAGGAATATGGTTGGAGTCCTTGTGTAATTGTAGTCCTAATTGTAGTTGTATTCCTAATTTGTAGGGATTTCTCCTTGCTATGCAAGGCATGTAATTGTATATAATATCATTCACGTATCAATAACAAATATACTTTTTAGCCTACATACCTTTTTCTTACAACCTAACGCCAAATAGCTCAAATTATACCACAATGAAGCTTGAGGAACTTCTTATGGGTCCAATTCAGTGGGAAAATGCTGAAAACGCTCATGGATTGCCGAAAAACCATAGAAAGGGTGATCGTCGATTCAACGTCATCGATGCTCCAACGCCTCAAACATTGCTTGGGCCTTGTTCCTGGGCTCGTGGTGAGTCAGATGGTGGTGGTAGGTGACGTCGGAAAGCGCAGGAACGGCAGGATCGTCGCTGTGAGCTCGAGGAAGACGACGACTCTGTTCGTAGTAAAACTGTGATCAAACTTGCTTGAGTTTCGGTTGAATTGATATTTGGGGCGAGCTGAGTTGTTTCCTGGTGGTGACTGGCTTTAATTCGCTAGAAAAAAAAAACATCGGAGCGGCGTCGGAACAGCTTGCAGAAACCGGGTCGGAAAAAGGGGTCATGTGAGTGACCCAGTCTCAATCGAGTCGGCTGTCCAGTTTTCCAGAACGGGGATTGGTCCCCCTTCCAATTTACATTTTTGTCCTTGAGTTACGTAGCTCGTAATTCCTTTGTTGTAGCTCCGTTTCGAGAATAACGTCCTTGTACAATCGAGCTCTATTAAAAACCATTAAGTGTAACCCCGAAAGGTGTACGGATTTTAAATGACTATTACTAAAACTCAAACTTTGTAACTAGTTAACTAAAACTCTAAAATTAACAAAAACAAAATTGCGCAAATACAATATATGAAAATTAAATAGTGAAATCCAGAGACAGGATTTCACACTTCCTCTCAACACATTCATTCTGTGATGGAGTGTGAGGACAACTATATTGATGTGATATACCATGACTTAAGAGAAAAGAATTGAATGGAGAACTTATGACCTCACCCCCTGAATCAGACCTCAAAATCTTTATTTTCTTTCCAATCATGTTTTCTACATAAGCTTTGAAGTTTACAAAAATGAAAAATACTTCAGACTTAGCTTTCAGAGGGAACAACCAAGTATACTTAGTGAACTCGTCCACAAACAACACATAAAATTTGTAACCACCAACAATAGTGACTGGAGTTGGTCCCTAAACATCAGAGTGAATCAACTCTAAACTAGCAAAGATAGTATTAGTACTAGAGGACAAAGACAATTTGTGATTTTTACCTATAGCACAATCTGAGCAAAATAAATTAGTGAACTTGTCACCACTGTGAGCAAGCTTATCCTTATGTAAAATCTTTCTAAACATAGCTATACAAAGATGGCCAAACCTCTTGTGCCATAGCTGCAAGGAAACTTTAGTACTGATAAGAGGATAATGTGTAGAGGATACTAAGGAAAGACCTTGAAAAGGATAGAAACCATGTTTAACTGGCCCTCAAAAAAGTATCATCCCCCGTAGAATGATCCTTGATTTCAGAACCATCAGAATCAAGGGTAAAAACTGTAATTATCTTTCAGATATTGATAGGCAGAATAGTAGATTGAATTTCATCATGGGAACGTGAAGAACATTATTCAATCTATAGGCAATATCTAGTGTTTTAAGCATAGAAGTACCAGTATGATGAATAGACATACCTTGTCCATCACCAATATCCACCTTGTCTTCACCATAATAAGGAATTGGGGAAGAAATGGCTAAGATGTCATTGGTTATATGAGATGTGGGTCCATAAATCATCAACCAAGTAGGAGGAGATTGCCTGGAAGTAGTGTGAGCATACATAGCAGCCAATTTTGTAGGAGGAACTTTACTAGCAAAAGAATGATTCATGTGTTCATAATAGTCAATAGCTTCATGATTATAAGAATGACATATTTGACAAGGAATTCTTCCACGACTGTTTCAATTAAAACCACTAAAGTTGCGAAAAAAAAGTGCCAGAATCATTGCCAGAGTTAGTTCTAAAGTTACCATAACCATTGCCAGAATTGTGAAAACTACCATGACAATTATTGGAACTATTATGAAAATTACCACGATTGTTACGCAGAAAGGATCCTTTACAACCATTGTTGTTGTAATACTTTGGAGGAGCATTATAGTTGGATGATTGAACAACATAAATGATGAGTTGATTTTATACTATATATTATTCCCTATTCTTGGTATATTTTGGTTATTATTTTGGTAAGATTTTGATGGTTTGTTATGTATTTTTAATGTAGGACATGCGAACTTGTTTTGAGCTAAAAGTAATCAAACGGTGGAATTTTTGAGTAATTCCAATTAGAGCGGGTTTGTGAGTCTGTCAAGAATATTGTATCAAAATTTCATAATTTTATCTCCAAGCATCAGACCATGGCAAATTAATTTATGCCCAGCGTGCAATGCTGGTAGATTGGGCTGCAGAGCTTAGTTGCGACTTTTGGGCTCGAAGATGATGAATTTTGGACTGTTTGATGGGCATATTTCCTAGTCAGAATAGGAATGTAATTCCTAGTTATCCTTTTATTATTTTATTTTCTAGTTTTTAGAAAACTTTTTTCTATCAGGGTTTTAATTTGGAGTAGTATAAAAAAGGCTTTTTAGTCATTCGGGTTTTCTATGCAACATTGAGAGAACGAAGGCATTATTTTGGAGAACTTCAGACTTTTTATCTACAAGGTGTTTTCAATCCTTTTTCTAGTTAATATATTTTCTTTAGTTTTTATTCTGATTGTTCGTAACTAGTCCTTTTGCTAGGGAGAAGCCATGAGCCTTAGAAGGAATATGTGATTTTATTAATTTTCTTATGAATGGATGCATGCTTGCTTTGAATTATTAATCACCGTGATTAAACTATCTAATTGCCTTAGTGATTCGCGACCATTAGGGTATTTAGATAAGTAATTTGAAGCAATTTATGTTGGAACATGACCCTGAAATTGAGGAGGGCTTCTTGTGATTAGTACTTGTAAGTTCGCTTAAGACGAACATCACGCTCTTAAGGGTTGCATGGTTTTTCAAAAGGTTTTGACAAAGCTTAATGAGTCTTGCATGTTTATATTTGATCTGAATATCATAGATGGGTTGAATGTTAGATATACGTTTTCACTTGAACATCACGAGGAAAATATGCATTAGGAAAACCTAACCTTCAAAGCATGCATGTAGAAATTCATAAGTATTTGGTAAAATTGCATAGGATTGTTAATGGTGATGGCAAAACCCTAGTGTTTAAATTGTTTTCCAAAACCGTTTTCTTTTGCTTCTTTACTTTGTTGATCTATTTAATTATTTTTATTTAAATTTTTTTTTTATTATTTTAAATTCAAAAATCAACATTTTCAAAACATTGTTCTAAATAATTAGCTAAGAATTAGTTTAAATACAAAATTATTCATTCAACCCCTGTGGAAAAATGACCTTGTTTGAGCTGCTATACTACGATAACCTTCTACTCTTGCAAGTATTTTTAAGTGTTTTTAAGTATTTTTATCCCTACTTTTGTAAGTGGTAAAAATCCTATCAATAAACTTTTGGAAAAGGATAGAAAGATGGTGTAGAAAGTAAAGGGGCTTAAGGATGTTGAGATTGAGCAGCAAAAGCCTTAAATGGTTCTGAAGCGGAAGAGGGCACTTTTTTCTTCTTACGATTCATAAAAACTTCCTTGTTCAACAAAAGACTATGAAGTACGTCCAGTCAGGTAGAAGAAATCTGAAGCACAATAGAGTCAATGAAAGAATCGTACTCATTAAGGAGGCCATTAAGAGTAATAGTAATGAGATCATGATCAGAGACCAGAGCACCGACATCCATTAGAGTATCAGAAATGCCTTTGATGCGTTGTAGGTATTCAGAAATGGCGAGATCACCTTTGTTTACAGAATGGAGACAAGAGCGGAGTTGATGGATGTGAGCTGTAGAAACACCCCTAAGATGTTGCTCAAGATTCAACCAAAGCTCGCGAGAAGAGGTGACACTGATTGTGAAGAGGTTGATGTCTTCAAAGAGTGTAGAGTTGAGCCAAATACGGATATTCTTATCCTTTTCATACCAAACTTCAAAACCAGGATTACAAATTCCAATGTTTTGACCAAATCGATCAGGAAGATATGGTGGTGGACAGATCTCAGATTTATCAGCAATTCCGGTGAGTTTATATCGCCTAAAAATTGGAGCAAAAAGAGCTTTCCAAACGAGGTAATTATCATGGTTGAGCTTCGTAGGCACTATACAACTAATATTTGAAATTGTAATCGAAGAATTAGGGTTCATTGTTGTGAAATTGGGAGTGACATGCGTAAAATTAGAAGCAATAACTTCAAGATGCGTAGGAGAAGAGCTTGAAGACACCATGAATTGTAGAGAATAATCAAAGAAAAGATCGAAGATCAACAACACAAAGATCGAAGATCGAATTGCACAAAAAGAAGGATAGGAGTGATGTGCAACAAAGAGGCGGGTGATACCATATAAGAAAGAAGCCTTGTATATTTCTTTCTTAATGAATAAGGAATTACAACGCAGTATATATACATTGCCAAGTAAGGCTTATAACTAAATACACCTAATTAACTCACTAAGACTAAGATTAGTTACAAAACAGTTATAACAAACATGCAGTTGTACAAGCTGACAAGTAGACAAGTAAAATATATAAGTGTGAGTTGTCCCTTAAGGGAGGGCAACAGCATAGGAGGGAAATGGGTAGGGCTGGTTGGTATGGGATACTAAACCACAAATGGGATCCTGAATCCCAAACCAACCATTTTTCGAATAGGAATCTGAAGACCAATCTTGAACCGAAATTTCGGTATTCTTGAATTTCAAGATTCTCAAAATTTTTTTGGTATTTCGGGACGGATCGGTATTCCCAAAATGCAGTAAAAACTTTGTATATAGCTAAGATCTTTCCATATAATTAAAGCATAAATAAAAAGGGACTTCAAGCACACAAACTGATTTGAGCATATAGCTAACACTAACTGCGGTGGAAATTTTTTTTTTTTTTGAGCAAAGTCACCAACAACAATCCAATTTAAACACTCAAGAGTATCCTACTTCAAGAATTTCTTTATTGTGAATGTTGACATATTTAAGTAATTAGGGTCAATGGAACCAAACGAGTGACAACCGTCCCCCAAAGTCCGATCCGACTTTCGCGAAACACACTTTATACATATTGACAACAATAGATGAAGCTTCATTTTGACACGAATTGCAGAATACTCTTGTAATGGAAAACTTTAACTCTCAACTCTCTACTACTATATTCAGCTTATCTTAAACACTTCTGATTTAACCATTCGAAGCCCTTTGGCAAATTGATCTTATAGTGTTTTTTTTTTTTTGGGTAAAAGCGTTAGATTTATTACCGAAACACACTAAAATTTACAATGGTTGAGGTCCAATTACAAGAAAAGCCCAAAAGAAAATATGGATGCCCAAAACAAAGCCCAAACCAAAAGTTTGAGCCCAAAAACAGCAAAAGAAACAGAGAACCCTAGATTCCCTGCGACCGCTGCTGATGCATCGCCGAAAAACTACCGTCCAACAAACGACAAAAATCCAGCCAAACAATTCCACATAAATGATGGAAAGACGACTCCAACAACCTTCACAAAGCACCACAGATGACGGATCTGTAGCAAGGTAAAGGAAGTTGATGAGAGAACTCATCATCAACAGAGTCACCGATAGCAACAAAGCCGTTGAAGATAAAACCATGGGATGTGGTGGTCTACGATGCATGGACACGGGAGAAATCCATCGTATCCCGTATCTGACACGCTGAGGATACGGATACGCGAAGGATACGCGTGGATACGCGCCCGATACGTATCGGAATGAAGAGATACGTTTAGGACTGATAAGATACGCGTATCGTATCATCCAGATACCCGTATCTTACGTTTCGGATACGTTTGAAACTAAAATAGGAGGATAATCAGAAAAAAAAAAAAATCACAATAAATCCGCATAGAATCGTGATTGATCGAAGTTAGCTAACTGAAATCACTCTAAAATCGGAGGATAATTAGAAAAAATAAAATAAAACTCGGATTTACCTCTCGAACCTCATAACATAAATCACTCTTGTTGGGAGACTTTCACGAATCAGACCGTCATCTGCAACCGTTCCATCATCTTTATCTCCAACTGCGCCGTCGTCTCCATCTTCTCCGTCTACAAGTGCTCCGTCGTCTCCTTCTTCTCTGTCTGCAACTCCAAGTGAGTACTGAAAGTTTGAAAGAAACTAAAAGCTTTAAGTCTTTAACTGATTATAAAATGTAAAGCCATTTGCTTTTCCAAACAATAATATATTATAATACCACTACCCACAATAATATATTATAATACCCATACCACTACCCACAATAATATATTATAATACCCATACCACTACCTTTCGAATCTGATGAAGCTTTTTGCTTTTCTGTTTGTAATTTTTTGTATTATTATAATATTCTTCTGATGAAGCTTGTTGCTTTTCTGTTTGCTTTTCTGTTTTTAACTTTTTGTATTATTATAATATTCTTCTATAATATTCTTCTGATGAAGCTTGTTGCTTTTCTGTTTACTTTTCTGTTTTTAACTTTTTGTATTATTATAATACTTTTCTGATGAAGCTTGTTGCTTTTGTGTTTTTAACTTTTTGTATTATTATAATATTCTTGTATTTTGCATATTATAATATGTTATTGTGTAGTGGTATGAATATTTAGATTATAATAATTTTATGTATATGCTTTCATGATGTGTTTTTTTATGTATATGCTTTCATGATGGATTAACTCTTACTGTTTATAACTTTATATGTTTGTTGATTTAGGAAAATGAATCATCCTGATTATCATGCGAATGATAATACTAATCTAGATGATAATGCTAATCCGGATGAGATTGTTGAAAATTATCACACTCCGTTGTGGAAGTATGTCAAAAAGCTCGAAAAAGTGAGAAATAAAAGAGGATGAAATACTGAATTTAAATGCAATTATTGTCAGAAAACTTATAAAGGATCCTACCCTAGGGTCAAGTATCATTTGTTAAAAATGGCTGGAAACGGGATCGCGCCTTGCAGCAAGGTTACTAATGAAAATCTTGCAGAAATGAAAAAGTTAATTCGAGAGTGTGAATATAAGCTGAAGAGTTCTGCTCTTAAGAATGTGTCTTTGCCCAATACTGGTTCTTTCTGTTATGATCTACCTAAAGTGAATCTTGATCCAAAGAAGAGAAAAGGAACAAGTGGGCCTCTTAGTAAAGTTTTTAACAAGGAAGCTCGAGATCAATGTGATGCCGAGGTTGCAAGGATGTTTTATACAGGTGGCTTATCATTTAACCTTGCAAGAAATCCGCACTATCGAAACTCATATGTTCGTGCTTCTACACTTCCAGGGTATGTTCCACCAGGTTACAATGCACTAAGAACCACTCTTCTGCAACAAGAGAAGAGTCACATTGAACAATGCCTCCAACCAATCAAACGCACATGGAGCACTAAAGGTGTAAGTTTGTGCAATGATGGGTGGACAGATGCACAAAGGAGACCACTAATTAATATTATGGCAACTTATGAAAGCGGGCCTATGTTCTTGAGGGCAATTAATTGTGAAGGTGAATATAAAGACAAGCATTGTATTGCCAACTTTCTCACAGAAGCTATCAAAGAAATTGGTCATGAAAATGTTGTTCAAGTGATCACTGACAATGCTCCTGTCTGTAGAGCTGCTGGGTTACTTATTGAGGCTCACTATCCCCATATCTTTTGGACACCCTGTGTTGTTCACACTCTTAATCTTGCTTTGAAGAGTATATGCTCTCTGAAACAAACAGATGTTTCGTACGATGACTGCAATTGGATTTCAACTATTGCTAGTGATGTTTGGTCCATAAAAATTTTTATTATGAACCATAGCTGAGATTGTCCATGTTTAATGAACATTGCAAACTAAAGTTGCTCTCCATTGTCGAAACAAGGTTTGTTTTCTCCACTTTTTTTTTTTTTTTTCTTATTCAATTATGAGCTATCCTAATTTTAAAATTTTTCAGATTTGCTTCCACACTTGTGATGCTTAGAAGATTTAAGGAAGTAAAGGAAGGTTTACAACAAATGGTGATTAGCACGAATTGGGCTTTGTACAAAGAAGATGATTTGGTTAAAGCAATGTCGGTGAAGCAAAAAATATTGGATGAGTACTTTTGGGAGAAGATTGATTATATTCTTTTTTTTATAGCTCCAATATATGAGGTTATTAGAATGGCTGATACAGATAAACCTTGTCTTCACTTGGTGTATGAGTGGTGGGATACTATGATTGAAAAGGTGAAAGCTGCTATCTACAGGAATGAGCACAAGGCATTACATGAAAAAAGCAGCTTTTTTGATGAGGTGTATCGCATTTTATTGGAGCGATGGACTAAAAGTAGCACACCACTTCATTGTTTGGCGCATTCATTAAATCCAAGGTAATGATTTTGCTAATATCCTTATAAACTCTTATAAATTAATCTTTAGCTTTATGATTATATTTTTAAAGTGCTATTTCTTTTATTTTAGGTATTATAGTTCAGAATGGCTCCAAGAAGACCCTAGTCGGGTTGCTCCACACCGAGATGTTGAGCTTACAACTGAAAGGAAAAAGTGCTTTGAGAGATACTTTTCCAATGAGGAAATTAGAAGAAGTATCAATGTGGAGTATGCCTCTTTCTCTATGTGCTTGAATGACTTTGGAGCTATTGATTCTATGAATGATAGGTTTCATTTGGAACCAGTGATGTGGTGGATTGTCCATGGAGCTTCTACACCTAGTCTCCAATCCATAGCGTTGAAGCTACTTGGACAACCTTGTTCCTCCTCTTGTTGTGAAAGAAATTGGAGAACTTATAGTTTTATTCACTCTCTAAGAAGGAACAAGATTACACCACAAAGAGCGGAGGATTTGGTATTTGTGCATAATAATCTTCGTCTTTTATCAAGGAATAGCTCAACCTACAAAGAAGGTATTACTCAATTGTGGGATGTTGGAGGAGATGGCTTTGAAAACTTAGGTGAAGAAAGTGTCGGGATGCTTGATATTGCTAACCTTTCACTTGATGAACCGTCATTGGAGACTACTTTGATTACTGGAGGAGACATCATGAGTGTGGAAGTTGAATGAGACTTTTTTTTATTTTTTATTTTAATTTCATTTGGATGATCTTTTTACTTTTTCAAGTTTTAAGACTAATTGCTTATTGGATGAACTATCTTTCTAAATGTTTAGAGTTTATTGAAATAAATTTGAATGCTTATTTTATAATGTTTTAGATATGTGTGTGTATATATATATATATATTTTTTTTTTTAATTGCCGTATCCTTGACGTATCGTGTCCTCATTTTTAGAAATTTCATGTATCCCCGTGTCGTATCCCCGTATCCGTGTCCGTGTCCATGCATCATAGGTGGTGGTGTAAACACCCGAGCCGGAGCAAAACGTAATTCCCGGTCCGTGAGAGGTGGTGGTGTGATCATCTGCATCAGAGCTCTACTCACATCTTGATATAATCGCGAAACGCGTTTAAGGTAAGTAGCTACAAATCCGAAATCAAATGGGTTTGAGGAAAGGCAAGGAGGTGGAGGATGGGAAAGATGGTGAAAAGAAATTGGAATTGATGGCATAGGATTTGGAAAATTAAAGCATAGACTGGTGACTATCAGCGGAAAGATTGCAGAAAAAAACTAAATCCGAGAGCCACCGACCTAGGCCTTGGCAAGGACCAGCGGAGGAGATAAAGTTTGAAGAAGACTCAGCACACAGGCTAAAAGGACTCTCAAGGAGGGTGGAAAGAAAGACTCTCACAGTGGGAGAGAAAATGCTTCATCCCAAAATGTAAGGACATTTTTGTATCTCCAAAACATTTGCAATCATCCCAAAATTGTAAGCTCCCCATATATCCTGCTTATCAGATTTGTACATGAGAGGGTTTAAAAGAATACCATTTTAATCATCTTTGACCTCAATTGAGCTATTATTGTCCGTTGTATGCGCGTGGGAATCCCGGTGTGCCTCGAGCGTAATTTTATCTTTTTTACCCAAAAGTTCACATGTCGCTTCCGTGATTATTTTTGGCTCCACAATATTAGTTTTAACTTTCATTCGGGACCATTAGATGTAAAGAGATCCAAGAGCTAATATAGAGTGTAAAGATATTTGTCAAATTATTTGTCTCTTGTTCCTAATCCTATATATATATATATATATTATGCTATAATTTTCCTGCTGTACAGAAAACATCATCAATCTTCGTAGGTTGAAAGAAAAAAGGTGGGTGCTTACTTTTACTGCATTGCACACACATGAATATGACTGCAAAATTAGTCACTACCAAGGTAAAAGACCATCAATGTTTCTTTATTACTGTACCGTACACACGCATGCATATTCCTGGGCTTATTTTCACTCACTTTCTAGGCCACAAAAGGACCCTCCTCATGTTTATGTTTTCTTTATGCAGACTACTCTTCAGAGATAAAGAGATTCAATGCCTCATTATAATTCTACTAATCCCACACACGCCCAAAGATCACTGAACAGTCATTTCTGATTTCTTTCAGGTTTGATCTCTCTTTCATGCTTTCGTTTCCCGAGCAAGTATATAAAAAACTGTTAACGTTCAGATTTTTGTTTCTTTCATAGCTTTTTATATTTTTTATTTTATTACACAGGTTCACATACTGTTTCAAATTCTATGAGAATATACTACACCGATATTGTCAGTTTCATCCCACCAGAGATTGGCGGCTTCAACTTCATTGTCGCTAAGACTGGTGCCCCATTGGTGTTGGGTACAGTTTATTGATACGTAGGAGTTTTACAGTTAGCTTGGTTTTTGTATACCTCTGTGTCAAAAGAAATATGTGTATGTTGTTTGCTGCAAATGAATTGATTTCATTGCATTTCAGGCTTCATGACTTGAAGCAACTTGGTGAGTTTTATGCTGTTTGTTCGATTATAGTATATTCTTTTACAATGACTTTAAGTATTTACATAGATAGTTTTGCAATCTGATTTTTTTATTTTTTATTTTTTTTATTTTTTGCAGTTTTTTCTAAAAATGCACGATTCAAATTGGATGTGGCCTTACAATTTTTTTCATTACAATATAATATGTTTTAAATGTTCTCTTATTGAGTAAAGTGTTGGATGGTTTGGCAGTGTGTAATTGAAGTTCTGTTTGTCATTGTATCGATGTTGCAGTTTGCTTACTTGCCAAAGCTTTTAACGTGTTTCGAGAGTGATGCACATGGAGAATACCAGTGGCTACACATTCCAGGTTTGAGCATTCGCTTGCTGTCTATTTGCCATACTAATATTCAAGTCATGTTCGCTGATTAGGATTGGATTAGTCTTAGGTTAAGTAGAATTTGATTGAAGAGGCTAATATTAAGTATTTGTGGATTAATTTTTGGAATCGGAGCTCTCTCGCCAATGATTCGATCGGGTATTGATCATATCCCTTTTCCATTTTTACCATCACCAAATTGGATGTGTGTTTTCTCTTCATTTCAGTTCTGGGTTCTATCCATTTTGCACTCCTATAATTTCCCAAATCATTTGCATACAAACTAACGTAAATTAAAAAAATAAGGACAGACGATTATGGAGTGCATGCTGATGCTTATTTAATTGAATTTTTTGTTTTTATTTTCATATAAAAGTGTGCTTTTACCAATTGGTTTGCAGCCCTGTTATATTTGCAGAACAGTGCCTCATGTTTATTACAATCATCTTAATTAGTTAGACTTTCAATTTAATGTCATATAACTATTCTTACTCTTCATCTTAATATTAGGACGTGCTATTACTTGGAGAAATACTACTATGTTTGACACTATTTGACCAATTAGTTAGACTTTCAAAAATCTTGGTTTTACAGAACATGTTTATCATTTCAATTAAATTATATGGACATTTGTGACATAGCCATTTCTTATTTAACAGAAAACATAGTCATTTCTTATTTAACAAAAAAAGACGTACTGAATTAAGCTAAACTGTTTTATGATGTAATATTTATAGCGTTGTCAGGAATAACCTCAATTATTTCAGTTGGCTTAGCTTGGTCTTCTCTTGGCCGATTCTTTATCAACTCCTCTTGCTTAACCTCAATTATTTCAGTTGGCATTGGTTGCAGACCCATTTGTTAAGGCTCGAAGAAAAAGGAAGGGGGGAAAGTGTATTCTTGCCATAGATTTTCTGTTGGGAGTGAGCATTGAAGAAAAGGGAAGGTGATAACGGCGGAAGAGGTGGCTTTTTGCTTTTGGCCTTTTGTTTTCTTCATTTTGCTTAATGTTGAGACTTGAGAAAAGAACTTCTAATGTTGAACCCCAATTTGAGAAGATAATGTGAAGAAAACAAATATTCGTAATTGTTATTATGTCCAAGATCAAACCAATTATGAACAATTGTTGTCCTCTAACAAAAATAATTTTGACCCATGTTTAGTTATTCATAATCTTCTTTGTAATCTCAAATATCCATGTAGTCCAAAATCATCCCTAAACACCAGCGGGGTTCGAGAAGGATTTTGAATATCATAATTATGATTTTGTTAAGGAACCTTGCGTACATGCATTGTTTTTTTTTTTTTTTTTTTTTTTTTTTTGAATCCATTTGAACCAAATCATCCCATCCCCATTTGCACCCCAACGACCAACAAAGCACCCCAAAATTTCTTAAGATGTGTTGATCACAAATTCTTGAAGATCATATCCTTAAACTAATGAACCAAAATTACTAATAAACATAATACCTAAGAAACCAAAATTACTAAAATTTTAAGGATATCATAACATTTTAGAGCTTATATGTGCATTGTTGAGTTATTAGAGCAAACTAATAAATATAATGAACCTACATTGAATACAAATTCTTCTTTGTCATGTGGTAGTTTTTTAGCCTCTTATTATGGGTTACACATTTCTAAAAACATTTTATATTATGTCCAGCCCACATCCGTCATTTATGATAGGGTTTAGGGGTATTAAAAAAGTTTAAAATTCTACTCATCCAGTTGACATAAAAATTAAAACTCTATAAACAATGCTAATTTATAAAAGAAAAAAAACATTAAAGCTAAATCATATCCAAGTCCTAACACCAACCGAGAAGTGTATACCAACCGAGAAGTGTATATAGGCCCGTCATTTCCTTGCACTGATACCTATTACACTTCAAAAGTATTTTGTGATCATTTTATTTTGTTCTTTTGTATTATAGTGAAGTGTAGATAAATGTTTTTTCTTCTTCTGTTTATAGGCATCTACGTAGACTTTTTCGTATTTATGGAATGTCACAAAATTTGTATTCAATTTAGGTTCATTTATTTTTTAATTTTTTAGATAAATTTTTCCATGGAGCGTGGTCAAAGTCGTGCAAGACAATGACGTCAACCATTGAGTCCTGAAGAACATCAAAGATATCTAGCTCAACGACGTCTAATAGCACGAGAAAAAAGACAACAAATTCCAACTCTATATGATGATCATACTATGACATCCCCCAGTAACATACAACAACAAATTCCTGGTATTTATTTCATATTCCTTTTTCTTTAACTCATACTAATGCAAAAAAAAAAAAAAAAAATCTAATTTCTAATTTTTCTTTTAACTATGCAACAAGTAGGTCCCAGTAATATACAAGAACGGGTTCAGTTGGCTGACTAATTCCTGGTATTTATTTCAATTTCTTTATTTGTATTTGTTTCACACTTAAAAAATTAGGTTATTTTTTAAGAACAAAATTTTGTGAATTGAAATCTCATTGTATTCTTTTCTTCGATACTTTCATATTGATCTCAATGTTGTAGTTATTTTTAGTGGTAGTCTTACGAAATATTAGACTCACAACTAAATATATTAAATATTAAAGACAAAATTTTTAACTAATCGTATTATAATGTGGTCTATTTATTAGAACAAATTGAGAATGAAAGCGCGAATTCAAGGGTTTTGTCAGATATCACAAATCATGATGACCAAACTTCTACTAGAATGCGTACTCATATGGGACAGTTGGCACATTCAAATAGGTCACAAATATCTTATGGGATGCTCTCAATTCCTCCCCACAATGGTGAGCTTAGTATATAATTCTATCTTTATATAGATATATGATTAGTTACAAAGAAAATTCTTATACTGAATGTTGGATATTCATGTAAAAATATCAGAAGAAGAACATGCAAATAGAACCAATTGTCATGTGCGCCAAACCAGAGGAAGAAGAAACCACAATTGTGCTAGAAATTATAATGAGAATCGGGGTATCCTAGGTTGCCAATTATCTGCTCCAACCACATGTCCGTACTGCTATGCACGATTGTTTGCTCGAGAAACTTTGAATATGTGTTGCTTGAAAGGAAGAATTGTTTTACCCCCAATACAGTCCCCACCAGAAATGGTTGCTCTTTTCTCTGACCAAACAAATGAGGGTAGACACTTCAGGCAAAATATTCGAGCTTACAATCATGCATTTGCATTCACTTCAATGAGAGTACACGTGGATGAAAGAATTAATATTGGTGGTCGTGGGATTTACACATTTCGTGCTCAAGGTGCATTATATCATAAGATTGGTGGACTTTTACCAAATGAAGGGAACAGACCGCGATTTTTACAAGCTTATATATATGACACTGAGCATGAAGTTGAAAACCGAATGTGTGAAAGTGAAGTTTTAGATAGACGTGTGGTTGAAAAGATACAACATATGTTGAACAACCATAATCCTTTTGTTCATACATTGCGAAGCCTCGGATAACGCCAAGATTTGCCGAATTGCAAATTGATCCTAAAAGAGCAACCAATAGATCGGCGTCAGTATAGTCTACCATCAGCATCACAAGTTGCGGCAATTATAATAGATGGAGATAATGCCACAATTGCAAATGGAAGGGATATCGTGGTGGAGACAATTAGTGGAAGACTTTCTCACGTCCGAGACTATGTTGGATTTTATGATCCCTTACAATATCCACTATTGCTGCCTTACGGTACATATGGATGGGATGTTAACAGTCGTGATGATGGTGGAAGAGCAATAACATGTTGCGACTATTATGCTTATATGTTACAGGTTTGTACTAATAACATAATTTACTTCCCGGTATATATAGATGAATGATGATTCCTATATTAAAAGCAATATATGAAATTTGCTTTTGTAGATACGCCATAATGGATCATCACTTTTGCTTCGAGGTGGACGTCTCTTGCAACAATATGTTGTAGATAACTACATTAAAATTGAATCACAAAAACTTAGATGGTTGCGTTCTAATCAAGCCACAGTTAGAGCGGATCTCTACAAAGGACTTGAGGACTCTCTAAATGCAGGTCAACACAATGCAGGTATATATATCATTTCAGTCATCGTTATTTAGAAATATAACTTTGTTTAAAGTGTGTACAATATATACAGCTAATTGAAAATAAAATATTATTAGGTAGCATCGGGCGTAGAATTATTTTACCATCATCATTTGTTGGAAGCCCACGTGACATGTACCAACGATATCAAGACGCAATGACTTTGGTTCAAAGATTCAGAAAGCCAGATCTTTTTATTACCATGACATGTAACCCAAGTTGGGAAGAAATCAAAAGCGAATTACTCGCTGGACAAACTCCACAAGATCGCCCTGACTTACTCACTAGAGTATTTCGTGCAAAACTTGAGCAACTAAAAGAAGACATCATTGAAAAGGGGGTATTGGGCAGTGTTGTTGCTTACGCATACGTTATTGAGTTTCAGAAACGTGGTCTTCCACATGTGCATATGCTGGTTGTGTTAGATGAAAATGATAAGATCAATAACCCAGATGAGTATGACCGAATTGTTAGAGCTGAAATACCAAATAAAGATGTAGAGCCTCAACTTTATAATGTGGTGTTAAAACTTATGATTCATGGCCCGTGTAGGATTCATAATCCTCAATCTCCATGTATGAAAAATGGGAGTTGTAAGAGAAAGTTTCCCAAACCATTTGCACCAGTCACCGTTCAAGGGAATGATTCGTATCCAATTTATCAAAGGCGAGGAAATCGATTGCCCATCTCACTTAATCGACAAGGAAACATAATGGTTGATAATAGTTGGGTCATTCCATATAATCCATGGTTGCTATTAAGGTATGATTGTCACATCAATGTCGAAATTTGCGCAAGCATAAAAAGTGTCAAGTACTTATATAAGTATGTTTACAAAGGGCCAGACATAGTGGCAGTTGAAGTGCAATCAGACCCTCAATACGATGAAATAAAGCAGTTTCAGGATGCAAGATGGGTTTGCGCACCAGAGGCATTATGGAAGATATTCAAGTTCATTATTAATCGAATTTATCCATCTGTTGAGCGAATGCAAATACATCTTCCTAATATGCACCAAGTTCAGTTTCGTGCCGATGAAAGCATAACAAATATTCTACATGATGAGAGTACTGGGGTCTATATTACTGGGGTCGACCTCAACATCATAGTTAGCCAACTGAACCCGTTCTTGTATATTACTGGGACCTACTTGTTGCATAGTTAAAAGAAAAATTAGATTTTAGATTTTTTTTTTTTTTTTGCATTAGTATGAGTTAAAGAAAAAGGAATATGAAATAAATACCAGGAATTTGTTGTTGTATGTTACTGGGGGATGTCATAGTATGATCATCATATAGAGTTGGAATTTGTTGTCTTTTTTCTCGTGCTATTAGACGTCGTCGAGCTAGATATCTTTGATGTTCTTCAGGACTCAATGATTGACGCCATTGTCTTGCACGACTTTGACCACGCTCCATGGAAAAATTTATCTAAAAAATTAAAAAATAAATGAACCTAAATTGAATACAAATTCTGTGACATTCCATAAATACGAAAAAGTCTACGTAGATGCCTATGAACAGAAGAAGAAAAAACATTTATCTACACTTCACTATAATACAAAAGAACAAAATAAAATGATCACAAAATACTTTTGAAGTGTAATAGGTATTAGTGCAAGGAAATGACAGGCCTATATACACTTCTCGGTTGGTGTTAGGACTTGGATATGATTTAGCTTTCATGTTTTTTTCTTTTATAAATTAGCATTGTTTATAGAGTTATAATTTTTATGTCAACTGGATGAGTAGAATTTTAAACTTTTTTAATACCCCTAAACCCTATCATAAATGACGGATGTGGGCTGGACATAATATAAAAAGTTTTTAGAAATGTGTAACCCGTAATAAGAGAACGTGGGTTGTACATGAAGATGACAGTTGCCGTTTGTTTGGATAGTTGGATAGTGCTTATATCAAAAATCGGAGTGATGTTTTCATCGTCCATTTTTTTAATCTAAGGGGCCACATTCATTGATGAAATTTAGGATGAAGCTTTGAGGGAGGGTTTGATTCATCCAACGAATAAAAACAATCTTGGCTAAGAGTGTAGAAAAAGTATATCTCACGTAAGCATCTCCCATGTGTGTTGTGTTTCATTTCACTATGTTACCCCTATTATAAGCAGTTACTTTTGTGTTGTCTTTTTTATTGAATGAGTACTTAATGTTGTCATCTACTATTTTTTATTTATTTACATATACTTGCTATTGTTCATGGTCTTTAAGTAGGAACTTGCATCTAAAATCATATGTTGTTTGATAAGTGCATGAATAACATTTAAATCATTACTTTACACAAAGTAAAAACGAAAAACATGATAACTTTTTAGGACGTGTATGATAAAAAAAAAAAAAAAGTTCCTCTTTGCACAATACATTTAAAGTATATCTTGACAATTACAATGGGTAAAATAGGAAAAGTACCAACTAACAAAACCGAAGGGAGCTAATGTATTTACCCTCTTTTCTTTATTTGTCACTCTTCTTTCTGTTTCATTTATGTTGGCGTCTTCAACCGCATCATACAATCTTAGTTTCCTGTTGAGAAAAACGGAGGCATATATATCATCTTATCCTTACAATACCACAAAATTCAAGCTCACTACATATTTGATTCTCTTTGAACACTTTTATTTTACCAAAATCTGCTAAAGATGAGTTCATTAAAACTATAATGTATTCTATTTTTGTAGATATGTATGTTGAGTTGGTTAGATTGGGGATTCCAGTTACTGGCTGGAATTTGAATGTAGAATTGTTGGATAAAATCTAAGTCTTAATGATAATAAGGATGATTAGATGTATGACACATCTATTTTTTAATGATAATAAGGATCATGAGGCTCCCCTAATGTAGTGTTATGAGGAAAGCGATAAAGATAAACTTAGTTTATGAGGATACAAATAGAATAAATATTCATGGATAAGATAACTTAATGGTGTTCACGGTCTTATGTCAAAATTTGCATTTTTCTGGATAGCTCTTCGCATGTATTGGATTGCAAACTTCACCTAAATAAGCAAAAAGAAAGTTCAAGGTCAGAGGTTGCAACAATCATGACTTAGTATTTTGCTACAACTGATAAACAACAAAACTTCGTTGCCCATATGTGCGAGAACTAATAGCAACCATCAGAAAGGCTTAAAGTAAAAGCAACCTATTCCCTAACATGAACCAACAAAACTGCATTGCCCAATACATGCGAGAACTGATAGTGAGCATCATAAAGACTCTAATGAGAAGCAATCTATTCCCCAGTATGAACCGAAATACAGTTACAATATCCCAGAGAATCAAATATGTACGATCTACTTACAGATTAATTAGTCATGCAAACCTTTTTAAAGCAATCGCGATTCTCATCTCCATTTGAATACAACACCATTGACCTCAGGTTCTCAATTTTCTTAGCTTGCTGTTGCACCATCTTCTCTCTCTCAGCCTGGGCTTTTTTTTTCCTCCAACTCCAAAGCCATACGCTCTCTCTCTAACTCAGTCTGCACAGAAAGTACGCATATTCCAGACACTTGCATTCAACTAATTACAATAAACATAAAGTGTATATTCCAAACCTGCATTAACGTGTTTTGCAGATTGAGGATTTCCTCTGGCCAATGTTCTGAATGAGATACCTAAAACATGCGGAATATTTAAATTCCTTTAATTTATGTACACAGTCTATATTTATAATTATTATCATACATGGATGTCGACAATTAATACAAAATTAGCCTGCAATTTGGCTCCAAGCTCCTCAATTTCTTTCTTTTGACGCTTGAGAAGAGCAGCATATGTTAGACTCTCCCAGGAAGGACTTACATTGAAATAATAACAATTAAGACATATGATAGACATAAAAGTACAATTCCTACGTCAAACAGATACAAACTTGGGAGAAAATGAAGAATTAATCCAAAAAAGATTGCAAACAAAGCCAAGGGAGGAATTTAAAGTACATCAGAGAAAGCAAATAAGCTTGCAATCAATTTAAATTGCATGGCATGTATAACTAATATGTCCAATGTCAGATCAAGACTAACAAACATGTTCAAAGAAAAGGGGCAAATTATTAAGGTACCGTAACATCAATAAAGAGAAACTTTTGAGTTTCGTTTTTCCAAAATCCCATCACAGCCCATAAGAAAAATATAAATTAAGCAATAGATTCCGGGGAATTACCTTTAAAAATGGCCATATGATGCTCCGCCTTCCTGCAATGCACTTTGTACGGGAAAAAGCAGGAAAAAGACTGGGAAAAACTGGGGATAATGGATTAATAGAAACTATCCCAGAATACGAAATTAAAATGCAGAATAAAAAGAGAGATAGAAGTTAAAAGCCAAAGAAGACAAAAAGGAAGAAAAGGGTGGAAGCAAATACCTCAGACACTGAGGATTAGAGACTGACGATCAATTAAAGGTGAAATCAAATGGCAACTGCTCATAGCAGTTTGAAATCTAATGCCACGTTCATACTTTATTGTCTTTTGCATTAAGTCTGACATATAATGGTAAAATGATGAATGAAAATTACTTTAGTACTGGAAATATAAAAACTACTATATAAAACAATGAATAATTTGTAATAAAAGATAAAAACGAAAAGAAAAAATTAACCATTTCCAAAGCCTCCCCAAGGCAAAAACAGAATGGCAATATTGATTACAAAGAAAACAAATTTCAAACCTTGTTCATTGTTTGTTCCACTATTATGAAAATTCTAGCAATTGATTGATGGTAGAAGAACTTCGATTCAATAATCCTGTAAAAATGCATGAGAAGATTAACATTAAGGAATAAGGAGCAGAGAACAAAACACAAAAGATTAACCACAAAAGAAATTTTATTACCGACTTTCTCAAAGGACCAGTTCTTGTTGGTTTTTTTTCCAATTTCATCTTCTCCAGCAAAACAATATCATTTTTGCATTTATCTTCTGGTACGTGGGTTCTTGGTAGTTTTTGTTTCTACGGTTGTTCATGGTTCTCTCTGAATTTGGAACTGATGACACCATTTTGAACGTCCTTTTCATTTTACGCTTAGAAATTTTTCCCTTGGCTGAGCATATGAAAGGTATTGAAGTGAAATTTGTAAACTACAAGTAACTGAATATGGGGAGTTACTGCTTGGTAGTGGGTGAAAATTTTGATCTAACGGAAGTTGAAATTGATTAAATAAAAGAAATTCAAGGAGAGAAGAATGATAGGATAAGTAGGATTCTCCCACGTTGGTTGGTTTCTTATTTTTTAATATATTTTTTGTGAGATATTAATATCTCTCCCTCCTAAAATAGAGGAAGCATGGACCTTTATTTTTTTCCAAATAAAACAAATTTTGAATTTACAGTTTTATTTGAATGAGGTATCTGGAGAGGATCCTCAATCTTATAAACGTGGTGTTTTTAATTATTTTAATTTTTTTTATTATTAAGAGAGAAAATCATCCGGAATTATAGGTGGCAAGTGCATCGTGCAAAATGGAGTGGAGTGAAATTCATCCGGTTTTAACTGTTTGTATTTACCATTTGTCTCTTTTTCCGCAAAACTTCTTCTCTTTACAGCTTAACCCACGTGGTTTTAATCCTTTTTTATTTATTATTATTTTAGTTTTTTTTATGACAAATTACCCTTGCGAATTTGTTTCTACTATTTTCAGCGAGTTTTGATTTTTTTTGTTTGGAGGGTTTTTTTGTCCAAAACTTTTTGGTGAAGTCTTGAGATACCAAACTCTCATTCTTGCTTTCTAACTGCTCTCCATAACTGCTAACATTTAGAGGATAATTATCATGATTTTTTTAATTACCATATTTTGTTTCCAATACAGTTTCTGATAAGTTAAATTCTTTTTTACGTTTTTGTCCTTGATTTTTGGATTTTTTGGACTTTGATTGTGAAGGAAACAAAGGGACTTTCTTGGCATTTCTGAATGCTTCACTAAACTGACCTTCTCCCTTTATATATATAGATAGATATAGATAGATAATTATGTTGCACGGTTTAGAAATAAAATTTTCATGATAGACGGATTGGTGTGGGTTTGGAGGTAAATAATCATTAAAAATGTCATCTTTCCATTTTATGCATTAGAAAATTAGAAATTATACACTCGTTATTTAAGATTTAGAAATATAGCAACTGCGATGCCCCTTCGAGCACCACTCAAATCACCTTAAGCAATTACAATTTGAAAATTTTACCAGAAATTGTCAATAATACAGCAATCTAATCCCCAAAAAGAAAAATAGATGACAGAACCATAAACCAAACCAAACATTGTTCATTTGCTTTCAAATCCAAGACAATCCGAAACGGTTACAAAACACAGAATCGGCAGCCAAACCAAAATATTACCAAAAAAAAAAAAAAGAAAGAAAAAATTCCCCATAATATATCTAGGTGCGGAAAGGTGGATAACTGTGAATTACCATCAGCTATCCCTTTTTTTTTTTTTTTTTAACAAGGTAGTATCAGCCTGCCTATCTCTCCTACCCCATTTTTTTCCTTATAGATTTACACAAAACAAATACATGGTACATAACAGAAGAAATGTATTTATTTCAAATCATAAAATGATTAACTAATTAACTGGAAAAATTAAGGAATGGGGCGCTTGCCGGGACGGTCGGCGGCCTGGAGGGTTTTATCAATGAGCTTGCGGGCCTTTTTGCTGCGGATCTCGACCTTGACGCTGGAGCTTTTGTCCATCTTTATGTACGGCTTCTTCGACTTCTTCTTCAGCGCTCGAACTTTCGATTTGATGGACTCCACCAAGCTCTCCAACTGGTTCGTCATGATGATCTTAATTTTGTGATTAAGCTTGACTAAATAGAAAGCTTAATGATGATTAAGTGAGAAAGATCTTAGAGAGTTGGGAGGAGGAGGAGGAGGAGGGGGAGGAGGAGGAGGAGAGGCAGGAGGACGTAAGTTTTTGTTGCTGGCTTGGGAATCGTAGTTTGTTGCAGGTGTCTTTCACTTGGTTTAATGTCGAGCCAATTTATATGGCGTGCTCTCGAAATGGTCTAGGTGTTTGGGATAATCACCAATTTGCCATCCCGTAATGTGTACTGCAGTTCAGGCGCAGTGCTTTTTGGAATTTTCCAATTCAACATGTTTTTATAAGTTTTTTTTTTTTTTTTTTCAATTAATAGAGAGAAAGAATTCGAACTTCGGATCCCACCGTAAATCATGTAATTAAATGAAGTAAATTAAACAAAAATAAATAAATTTATGTACATATGACCGTAGATTGTTTTGCTTTAATAAGAAATATTAATAATTTGTATTTTTTTTATCGACATATAGATTTTATTAAATTTTAACAGATAAATTTAAATCATTCGTCAGAATATTAAAAAGAAACTCTGTACAATTTCTCCTATGTTCACCATCAACTTCGAAGACATAAGTTGATGCATCATGTGTTGCACGATTTTCCACTTTATGGGTAAAAACGAACGCAATAAACTCTATAAAACTAGCAAGGGACCAAATATCATGAATAATTCCTTCCATAGCCGCACCAACATCGATTTCACAGTTGATCATTCGTATTACTAAGATTTATGGATCCATTGCCATAAATTACAAATCCATATGTATGGCTTTTAATAAAATTTATGGATATTCTTCTTGATTAATGTCTTTTCAGCTAGTTTTGTTTTTCCATTTGCTTATATTTTGCAGTGAGAAAATTTTGATTTATAGATTTCAAGCCATGGTTTGAAATTTTGAATAGACAAGTCAATACTCCAGCACTTAAATTCAACGTTCGTATTATACAATTTTTTATCTTTAAAGTTTATATAAATGAGAATAAAATAGAAAATAAATTTTTTTTAACAAACGATATTATCTAAACTAAAGAAAATGAATGAGCTTAGTCTCACAATGGGTTAGCAATAATATTGACCAAGCTCACCTTTAACCTAAGATTTCTCACTTAAAAGTGAAGAGTAATACAAGTTGACCGTAGTATTTTCATAGACTTCACTTGTTAGATATTTTTGAAAAGAGATCCTCTCCGGATCTTTCCCTCCAAAACCCAAGGATCAAGTGATCACGACCTTTAAAATTTGATCAAATGACTAAAAACAGAGAAGTTAGTAAAAACTTTTAAAAGCTATAATAATTTTTGCCTGTTGGATTAAATTTTAAAAGTCTGGGTTTTGAGGGAAAGATCCGGCAAAAATCTCTTTTTGATATTTTTATGATGAGTGCAGTCAGGCTAGTAATGTTATTTGGTCAGTCTACTAAGGACAGTTTTGTACTTTGATGTATGAATGCAGTGTAGAATTTGAGTCCGAGGATATAGCCCAGTTTATAAACTTAAAACGCTTTAATGTGGCACGCCTTTCGTAGAAAAATTGGGTGCGGCATAAAGTCGTCCAAGAGTAATCCTCAACTACACAAACAAATTCAAACCTTTCCTAAATTTACTACTTATCCTAGAATTAAGAATAATAAATCATCAGGGATGGGTTAGTGGTCAGAGATGAATTTTAAACTCATATTCTATGATACGTTTTGAATTCGATTTTTGGCGCTGTTGAATTGCACAATGTTGGGCGAGGGAGGTTGAAATACATCTGTGATTTTTTCCGACCCTCAAAAAGGGTGGACTGCCGTGACGAAGCCACTAGCTGGTCCCCTTTAAAAGAAAAAGAGAACTAAGAATTTAGTTCAGGCAAAAAAAAAAAAAAAAAAAAAAAAACAAAGCAAATAAATTTAAGGAAAAACTAGATTTCCATCCCTATTTTTCCTATTCTATTGATTAAAACCTTATTCTTTTTCAATTTTTTTTTATCAAGGTCCTTAGATTTTAAGAAACATTATTAATTATTTCAATAAGAAAATATTTTTTTATTTCTAAATATATTCATTTAGTGTTAAAAACTTTACATTTGTTATATTTATATCCATGACTATTTTTTTAATCAGATATTTTATTTTTAGTTTGTACCCTTTTTTAATTTGCAACTTTTTTTTTTTTAATTTGTACAAATTTTCTTTTTAGTTTTAATTTGTACTCATATATTAATTCCTTTTTGTGCCCATATTTTTTAAACTCTTAATTGTATTTGTACCCATATTTTTTAAATTTATTTGTACCCATTTTTGATTTTGCTAACTGTACCCATGCTAATTATATGTATTTATTTTATATTTTAAAATATATCAATAATTATTTTTTAAATATGTTAATAATTATGTGGGTACATTATTTTTTTGCTATAATTCTTGTGAAGAACAACATTACCCTAAAATTGATTTTTAAGTATTTATTATAATTAAAAATATTATTTGAATTTGTTTAAATTTCATAATTTGTGGGACATTAAATGCATAAATGTATGAGTTAAATCTCTTAAATTAGGCTAAGGATCTTGATCAAAATATTTAAACAAATAAAGTTTCAGTCTAGCAATTAGGTTGATTAAGGACCAGAACCAAAATGACCCTAAATTTAAATTAGGTTTTTAACAACCAAGAAAATAATTCGTACTAAATTTATTTAAACAATTAGAGAGGAGGAAAAGTTTAAATCTGAGATGTTGTGAGTTGAAGAAGGAATGATGATTATTTCCGGATTCTCTTTGTGAGGATCCTGGGGATCCTCAAATCGTATCCATTCATCGTACATCGTGGGTCAAAAATTATTTTAAATACTTTTATTTAAAATTAAACATGAACAGTATCTGATTAAAATTGATCGCACGATATACGATTAACATACACGATTTGAGAATTTCTAGAATTCTCACAAAAATGATCCGGAGAGGATCCTTATTCCTGAAGAAGAATACAAAAGTAATCAAGAGCAAAGAACATTTATAACTGGATTGACAAAATCTACCATATCTACCATCAACTTTTGGACAATCTGTTGTAAGTGGGAGAGCTATGGTTCTCTGTTATTGTAGTTATAAATTCCTATCGTGACACATTTTGGTGAGCTGATCGAGACCTCAAGAATTGGGGCAAAAACAACTTTTTAGAAGAATTACAAACAAAACTGTCCTATGCATCGTTAATTAACAATTATTGCAATATTAAAATGGTACTAATGTGCCTATTGTTTTAGTGCAACAAGGTTTACATATACCAAGTCGGTTTAGTGGTAATTCTCATTCTGATGTTGAAATTACCTACCACAGATGTTGAAGCAAAAAAGAGAAACAAATCTTACATAATTTTGCCAATGTAGCATGAATTTGTGCTTACGACGTATCATCGATATGATGCGTTTGTCGCATACATAAAAACCTTGATGTGTTGCAAATATAATTTTCACTCCTTTTTTTGTCAAGTGATTTTCCCTTCTACTATTAGTGACAATTTTCGAGAGAGAAAAAAAGTTTGTGGCATTTTTTAGTTTTATGTTTTTGATAATACGATATTTTGATTAACTATTGGAGTCAACGAGAGCGATTAGAACTTGGATGAAAGAGAACTAGCACACTGCATTGGACAACTAACTTAACCCAAATACGCAACCGCTACGTTTCTATGATTGACAAATGAGACATGAGAGACTCCTTTTGCTGACTGTGGACAAAGAAAGGCAAGCACTCCATTTTCAAACAAAAAGAATAAATTTAGAAGCTGTTGGTATCATGAAATCAAATGCATCAACCTGTACGGCACCTCCCTTATAAAATCCTAATGAGAAAATGCTGTTACAACTTGGACTACAAATTCCACTCCTCTCTACCAATCACTGCCTTGCCTTCGCTACTATGTTTTCATTTCAGAAGTTGACATTTTGAATCATCTGCACAAACAACTACAAAAGTCATTACAATCTCAGCCATAATTTTTGACATGGAAACGACGAGGGAAACCAGAGCGAAAAATGCCCTAATACATTTTGATTACATGTTTCATACACAGTCAAAGCATTCGAGAATATTAGCGATAAGTCTATCATTCATTAGTCAATCAAGTAGTGAAAGTATAATATAAAACGTAGGCCATAGATTACTAATTTGTTTTTCGCTGCATGATTCATGTGGAAAGAATTAAACCATGTAAGGAGGTCAAATCAGATGATTCCTGACAAGCTAGCCAAAGTTTACTTTGTATATAATGTATAGAGTAAACTGCCCATTTCCCTTTTGAACTTTTACTTAATTTTCAATTTACCCCCTAAACTTTTAAATTAGAAAATCAAGAGCTTAAACCAGCGTTTTTGAAAAACTAGCCTCAAGGTGCGCCTAGGGGTGCATCCGAGGCTGGGCGTGAGAGTTGCCGCCTCAATTTTGCAGGAGTGGGCTGAGGCGTCATCGGAGTGCGTGTGGGCAGCGGAGGCGCTCTTCAGGGCTTCCGAGGTGTTCATCTGGGCGTTTTTTTCACAAAATCCAGGTTTGTAAAATGTTTTTTTGCTGGTCTAGTTTCAATGAAGAAGGAGATACTTTCTCTCTCCAAATCCCATAAATTTCCATAATAATTGCTTCACTCAACCTTTATTTCATTTTAAGTTCCCTAGAATTGGTCCACTCAACCCTTTATTTTTCTTTAAATTCCCATAATAATTGCTCCACTCAACTTTTATTTTATTTTAAATACCCTATAACTACTTCACTTAGCTTTTATCTCCTTTTTAATTACTTAAAATTGCAACATTCAACCTTTATTTCGCTTGAAATTTCCTATAATTGCGATCACTCATTCTTATTTTCCTTGAAGTTCTCTATAATTGCTTACTATAAAATAAATAATTACTACATTTTAAGACTATATGACATGGTTTCCAAGTACAACTAGACTTAATAATAATGAAGATGATATTATCTTTGATTTAGTTATAATTATAATTGTTTTTACAAAGTATTATATGTTATAAATATACTTATATATAATATATATTAAAATTCCTAGACTAGGCTATCTATCGGATGCCTCGGCCACGCCTCTGCCTTTTAATACATTGGCTTAAACAAATATTTTTGGCTGATTTCCCCCCTTCCGTTAGTTTTTCATAAATTTTATCCAAATTAAAGTTAACTCTTATCACGTGCACGTCAAGTGACTCCTTTTAGAATAAAAACTTTACTTCGCTGGATCGTCAGACACAAAAGCTATAGAATCACACAAGTCAACATTTTAGAAATCTAGGGTTTTCAATATTTTAAAGATTGAAGCGACCGAACTACCCTCACTTGTTGTGAACATGTTTTCATTTAACAGAAATTTGGATGGAATGAATGAAAAACTAACAGTAGGGGAAATCGGCCATAAAAATTAGTTTTAAGTCCTCAATTTTTCAATTGAAAAGTTTAGTAAAGAAATCGAAAGCTAAGTGAAAGTTCATGGGGAAATCAACAGTTATTTCACTATTCAAATATTTTCATACCCAACCAAATCTCGCCATACAACCTACAAAGTTTGAACCAAAATTTTCTTTTTCTGGCCTTTGGCACCGAATTTACCCTTTAGGAAATGTGTCCGGATGTTCAACTTTAAGCTCCCTACACTAAAAACTAGTTTTATGCAAGAGTTAGGTTCGTTTAAACTCTACCAATGGAAATATGATTAAAGGCAGGTTGGAGATGTATAACAGATGGGTTTGGCCAAGACTCTATTAAGATTCTCGATGCAATAAAATTAGAATTGATCAACATGATTAAGGAAATGGAGAAAAAAAAAAAAAGACGCAGAAATGTCTCATAATTTGCATTTTGACACGGTTATAACTTGAAATGTTGTCTACGATCCAGAAATTGGCAAACTTTCACAGTGCAAAAACCCTTGTTAAGCTTCAAATTGTCAAGACAAAAAAAAGAACATTGGTAAAACAGTTGCCTACAAGTGGCCGAAAATGGTAAACTTAGAATATCAGGCCTTATCCAAGAGATGACTAAAGTAGACTTGCCTTAAGAAAGATCAAGAATGACATGCTTTTTGAGAATCAGACCATAACATGAGAGTTGCCAGAAGAGCCACGGTTGCAGTTTCAACCCGTAGTCGATGTGGGCCAAGACCAACTGAGATAGCACCAGCTTCCATCAATTCACTCACCTCTTTCTCAGTGAAGTCTGAAGCAAGAATACAGAAAAATAAATCCACAATGATGAATTTCCTACGTAATAATCTCAGTAATGAAAACAGATATTTTATCTTGTACGGTATGGTATCTTAATGAATGTATAAGAGGCGGCAAGGGGTGAACTTAAAGAGATTATGTATATAATAGCACCAAAAAGTAGCAGAAAATCAATGCACACATACAATTGCTGGTACGTTAGTCCAACACAATCCTTAATAGAGTCTGGGTCAACTGTTCTCAAAGTTTAACTTAGCCTCTTCTTCTCAAGAATGTTGTTAAGGATTAGTAGCACAATCTTCTTCTACTTGTCCGATATTCACTTGATTTCAAATTTCACATGTTTGAACATAAATCTTACAATTTAGGAATATAAACGCAGGATTGTTTTAACCGTCCAGTATCACCAACCAAGTCATAGAGCGAAATGAAATGATTCTTAATATCTTATAAATGTGGCTGGTAATTGGTAACTTGGTATGCAATAAAAATAAAGATAGTTAGAGGATGAATACTTACCACCTTCTGGTCCAACAACAATCAGCCCACTGGACTCCCATCCTGATGAAGTTAATGCACTAACAAGAGGAGTAGCTTCTGCAGTTGCCAAAATAGCTAGCTTTGACTGTGCAACCTAAGTATCAAAATCGTACATGTAATTTCAATTAACAACAGAAAGTAAGTACGTTGACATGAAGAATAGTCTGCACATCAATAGGAACATGATGTGAAAGTGCACATGTGAAGTAGAAACAATACTAAATCTGTAAATTATAAGAATGAGAAACAACTTGCTTCCGAGCTATATTATAGAGCATGCCATCGTACAGGTCTGGCTGGAATTATTTTGTAACAAAACAGAACAAAAAAAAGTTGTTAATCTTCAAAATAAAACAAAATGGGGGAAGTGAACAAAGAACTCACAAGAGGTAAAAGACCATCAACTTTCACTGGAGGATTCATAATCATTTCATGTAGCCGTTGGCCTGTGACAGAAGAAGCCATGGGGAAACAAAGGTTTGTACTTTAATATCTAAAAGAAACGTTTAATAGGACACGAAAGTGAGTGACACATGTATATCAAGAATAAGGTAGAGTTAACTATTTTACATTGTTTAGCTGCCGCCATGTTGACACGCTGCAACCTGTCCACCCGATTTTCTGAGATAGTAGGAGACCGCTCTGTCAGCAGAGGGGTTAAACTACTAGCCCCCAGCTCCTAAGGCAGTAAACAAAAATGCGATACTTATTATCAGTTATTGCAGTATGCACTACCTTGCATAACATCATCATACAGAATCACAAATATGAGATATACCGTGCATTTCTCAACAAGCCAGTCAGCTCGACCGCCCTTCAAAGTACCTAAAAAGTGAAAAGGAGAAGCATTTTAATAATTGATGACATACCCCCTCAAGTCTTAAGTACTCTTTTACCAACTATTATGACAGAATCAGAAAATGTAGAAAACTAACCAAAAGCCGCAAACACATGCCACTGTGTGTTCTGTGGAAGAACCAACTTTGGATCTTCCAATGCCACAAAATCAAGCCCAGAGCGGTCGACGCTCTGTATTAACCCTTGTATCAAACTTCCTTTCCCATTGAAAAGCTCTACCCTTGCACGCATTATGTCAAAAATCAGGGAACACACAACTGAAGTGCAACAAATCTTAAATTCCTAACCAAAAATTGAACTTTCTTTGATGCTTCGATTTCACAACCATCAAAAATTGGTTCCAAATTCAACCAACCCAATTCGAATTTTTCCAGATAGCACGAAACCGAATTCAAATTTGATGGAGTTGAATTGGGATTTTAGGAGGTACCTATCATTGGCGCGCAATCTCAAAACTTTAGTCATGTGCCAGAACTCGTCGCCTTGTACGCGGACTACGCCTCCCTTTAGCATCAAAACAACTAACAATAAGCCTACATTTACTATCTGTATGTTAGAGAGAGAGAGAGAGAGAGAGATTGCCTTGGAAGCAGGGATGAGCTCGGAGAAGAAGCGAGGGAGGCCGCCGCGGGACTGGTTGGAGAAATCTGAAGACGAGGAAGAAGAGGAGAATGCTCGAGTGGTCGAGGGTCTGAGAGAGAGCGACAATAGAGGATTGGAGCTCAAGAGCCTTGCAAAATGAGGTCGTAGTGGGGTTAGGGTTTGCATTTCCCACCAATTTTCAGAGTTCTTGGAGTTTAAAAGGTCGGTGGCTGAACGCCAGCAGCGGGAAGGAAATTCGCAAACAATGCCCCAGGCCAGGATCAGATGCTCGACGGAGGGAAGGAAATTCGAGCGTGTTTTCTAAACCGAACTAAATTAGTACGTATGTTTTGGGGAGGAGGGCCGGAATTACTAATCCCCTAATAAAATTATGGTTAAATTACACTTTACATCGTCATGTTTAGACGCAATTGCAATCTTATACAATATCTTTAAAACATTTTAATTTCAAACATTTACTTACATTTTATTACAATTTCATACATCTGTTAAAAATTCTGTTAAGTTTACAGTTAACTAATGACGTAGCAATCAAAATTTTCTACATTGATAAAAAAAAAATATAAAACAAATTGTTGTAGACATAATTTACTAAACAATTATGGAGGCCAGAGAGAAAGGGAAGGTGCGGCATAGAGAGAGAAGAAAGAGATGTGTAATTGTGAGGTGTATTCTATTCCTCCTCATTGTGTCTTTATTTATAATAGTAGGGAAGGTTAATTCTTTACCCTTTTAGGATTACAACTCTTAATAGGTAATCAACTCCTAATAGGAATATAAGAGATATTCCAAGATATACTAGGATTTGCACAATCACATTCCTAATATAATAGGATTGCAACTCTCCCAATTGAGTGTGTAAATACTCAAGTAAATGACGCAATACCATTCATACAACAAGGAGCATGCCAATGCTTTTAATCAGGTTGGATAGACCTAAAGTCGTTGTTAGAGATGTGATTTAGGTGTAAAGTTAGTGTGCGTAGTACGCATTCATCCAGACAACTAACTTTCTCACATTCCTACCTAATCACGTGTTTAATTGAATTGGTCACAAGTATTCAAGAAAACATGATTCAATTAACTCATATTCGAGGACAATATCAATAAGATTATCCATAAGTAAAACATACACCAAAACTTGAATCCAAGACCATAGAAAAATGTTCACAAAGTAAATGGTTTACTAAGGGGATTCGGCCAACAAAGCCATCCATGTCAAAATTCTGCTCTTCCAACAATGTTTGGTGGAGCAAAATTAGACTCACATATTGACTACTAAAATGGCACTCCTCAACAACATTGGTAGGGGCACAAACAGGTTCATAACCAATGATCTATTCCATACGGAAGTAGATTCTGCAGGTTTAGGGTTTGGAAATATTATCTCTTATTCTTGAAGTTTTAGGTCTTAGGTACCAAGGATCATGCTTCAGGCATGATGCCAGACCTTGGCAGGCCCTCATTGTACCATATGTTGTAAAAAACAAACTCAAAATTAGATTGTGAGAGAGATAGATCTCGAATTGGATTCGGTAGGCTCCAGTCGAACTAGGTCTATACCTTCCTCTCACATTTATTGTAGTAATCAGATTTGAGAATTTGGTAAACTTTAACTTTCTACACTTGTTGCTTCAGGAGTGAGTTAGAAACATGGAATGACGAGAAAAGTATTCTTTAGTCAAAATTCAATCGGATTTATAAACTTCAGAATCGTACTCAGTCATGGACGTAATCATGGCGTGCTTCGGGCAATATCTTTCATGATTAAATGGTCCATAGTAGCAAGCCAAAGAGCCATGGAATCCTCGTTCATGAGGTACTTCCGTTGGTGATGCTTCGGGCATAAGTCTTCGAATGAAGATCATGACGGAGACTTATTCAGCTCTTCCATGCCATTGTTGGCTTCAATGGTTTCTCAGCTTCTTGATAGTCAAGTGGAGATTCACGTCTCGTACCCCATATAAAGTGGTTTCTATTAGAAAACGTCCAAATCAGGAAAATCGAACTTATGATGGTTTGACAATCCATTGAATTGGAAGGAACAAGATTGTGATTGGTGCTATAGGAATGAATCATCCATAATCATCAAAGTTAGAACATTCGAGTTCTATGACATGGTTTTCATGAAAAACATCGGGCTTTCATGGATGCATTGTTTTATGAAAACTTCGGGTTTCAAAGGCACTAAATTTGAAACTACATGTTTAATTTAGTTTATGAACATTTAGTTCATAAAAGAGAGGTTCCTGCAAGAACACAGAATGCAGTATACAACTAAGTGTAGTGGATTTGAGGTTCTTCGGGAACTCAAGTGCAAGCTTTGTTACTACAAAAGTATGTCACAGTTCAAAGTATAAAAATAAATTATTGAATCGTTAATGTCCAAAAGTGATATTCTTGTCAATAATTTTGGATTCATTATCAGATTAATGGACTACATGTTACTTTTAATTAATTCAATAGATTGAGACCAAACAGGGTCGATCGTAGAAGCAAAAATAATATTAAAATAATATCATGGGTCGAAAATATCATAGCCTAAAAAAAGGCTGGGTGCTGTGAGCAAGAGAAGGGGCTTGGATTGGGTATGGCTACAAAAGCAGGCTACAGATTGGTCTTCAAGCCACGTGCCAATTTTTGAAGCCCAGCAACAAGTGCTGGCGTAATTAGGGCCAAGGGGGGGCACGGGTTAGGGCCCAGCGAAAGCTGACCTGTGGGTTCGCATAGGGAGCCCAGCCACATGGGTTGGCGACTTGAGATGTGGGTCGGGGCTGACACACATCCCAGCAAGCATAACAGCTTACCGGTGTGGACCGCAGGGACCAAGCCCAGTCGTGTGGCTGGCACCGAAGTGAGCAGGCTTAAAGCCTAGGTGCGCGTAGGTTAGGAGCCCAGCAAACAAGGCTTGCTAGCTGTGGGTTAATGGTTGCAGGCCAAGGTGTAGTTGGGCTCAGGTCTTCAGGCCCATCAAAATTTACCCCAGGCCGAGGCCTGGTTATGATGTGCATAGTGATGGTGTGATGGGTGTGCCGCACCATGTCCGGTTTCCCCTTTCTTTTTCTTTTTTTCGAAATTCCTTAGGGTTTAGGAAACCCTAAATATGCTTCTAATTTGTTTTATATACATTGACTCACAAATTTCACATGGCAAATATAATTGCGTAATGCATGAAACAATATATATATATATATATATATATATATTGACAAATATATGAACATATACAATATATGTGTGTGTATATATATATATCGGAAGGAAAATATAAACATAGGAAGTTTCATGCATCATGGGGAATGTTTTCATGCTTCAAGGTCGATTCAAATATTTTACTTTATTTTAAGCATACCTGATTGGCAGAATAGAATAAAAGCCTTTGAATTTGTAAAAGATCCTTCTCGGAAAGCCGGAATTTCATCTCCAATGCGTTGTATCACGTTCAACACAGAAAAATTAAATTGAATCAATACCATGTAGATCAATTCAAAATAATAAATTAATCATAAAAAGAATGATTAAAATGTAATACTCCCCAAATTGAAGATCAAACTCTCTTTAGCGCAGTGTCAAGAGCGTGCTGTTAACGTGTTGTAGGCATAATTTACTGAACAATTATGGAGGCCAGAGAGAGAGGGAAGGCGCGACATAGAGAGAGAAGAGAGAGATGTATAATTGTGAGGTGTATTATATTCCTCCCCATTGTGCCTTTATTTATAGTAGTAGGGAAGGTTAATTCCTTACCCTTTTAGGATTACAACTCTTAATAGGTAATCAACTCGTAATAGGAATATGAGAGATATTCCAAGATATACTAGGATTTACACAATCAAATTCCTAATCTAATAGGATTGCAACACAAATCAATATAAAAGAAATTGTAAAACAAATCAAGTGGGCCCACCTTTCTATATTCATCTTTGATCCCTCTGCATCTCTCTCCTTGAGAATATTAGGAGTGGAAAATTTTGTCATAAACTAATTTACCAATCAATTCATAATGGTATGGTATAGTTTTGGCATTTTTTCATAATCGGTTGGCATTATATCGAACTGATAATTAATGGTATGACATTAGTATTGAATTTTGTATTCCGGCTGTATGCCATACCTATCAATATATATATATATATATATATATATTTAGATATTTAAGGTATTTTTTACATGCTTGACATATGAAGAATTGAAAAAAATATAAGTATTTTTATATTTTTTTTCTAATTCTAATTATAATACTTCTTTTTTAGGTTTCCCAAGGTGTCCCCAGGCAAAGCCCAGGACTAATCCTTCGAGGTATAGTCGGGCGCATATGTGGGGACCTCTCCCAAGAAAGTTTTTTGGATCCACAAGGGCTCAAAACCGAGACCACTTGTTTAAGCGACTAGAGCCCCTTTCACTTTGACCAACCTTCATTGGTTCTAATTATAGTACTTCAATCTAATATTTATTGATATTTTAAATTTATTATTCAATGTTACTTCTTATTCTAATCATACTTTTTATTATGCAACATTTGAATTGAAATGGTATGGTTCTACATCTCAAGTAGGAACACCAATTCCAAGTGCTTCGAAGAATTGATTCATGGAAGATTTCACATTTATTGGTTGCTGCTACTTCAGTGATGTTATATTATCAAAATAACAAGTTATTTGTTTTGAAATTATAATAAGAGAATCTTATAACCAAAACCGTACTTTTGAGTTTTAAACCCTAGAAATTGCAGAGAATGTGGGAAAGATGATTTCTTTCTTTGGTTTTCTAAAGTGGGAAAATATTGAATCTTTGCTATAGTGAAATTGAAGCTTGGCGACCCAGATGAAGGAAATTGAAATCTCGGAAGTTCAAAATGTCAAGTGGGATTGGAAGCCGTAGTGGGGGATCCTGAAATTGGGGGTATGCTGTTTTGACCAAATTGAAGAACGGGAGGTAGTCGTTGAGTACAAGGCCAACGTCGGGGACAAAGGCGAGGAGGCCGCCGTGGCCCTTGAGGTTGAGAGTGAAGGAGGCAAAGCTGTTTTGGGCGAGGAAGATCAGGGTCTTGGAAGGTCCAAATGATGTCGTTGCCGTAGCCGTGGACCGTGAAGTGCAATAGGTTCTTGCTGCTGCTTTGATAGTGGAGTGTTCTGCAGAGGAAGCAATACATCACAAGCATACGAGACTGGCCCTTGCTTTTTTATTTTTTAAAATTTTAAATAAAATATTAAATAAATTGAATTTATTTTTAATACTTAAATATTTTTTATTTTTTATTTGGTCATGTCGGACAAGTTGGCAGTCATGTCAGCATAAATGTGAACTTTAGATTTTATTATGTCATCAGTTAACGGTAAACTTAACAAAATTTTTAACAGATGTATGAAATTGTAATAAAATGTAAGTAAATGTATGTGATTGAAATGTTTTAAAGATGTTGTATGAGATTGCTATTGCATCCAAATTTAAGGGTGCAAAATGTAATTTACCCTAAAATTATACATAGGCGCCAAACATGAGAAGTCAGAATAGCTAGTAATCGTGAGTAAGTCATATGGCGGTGAATTATGGCCTTGTAAACATCACCAGTCACATTATGGGAGTTGGCTATGCCCGAAGTTATTACCTTAATCGTAAGGGATACCGACGACAAGGCTAATGATTAGAGTAGTCTAATAAGGTAGCAGGAAGGTACGGCTAGATCACCTCCTTATCAGGGAGAGCTAATGCTTGTTGAATATTTTGGTTTGATATTGCTTCGCACCCAAAAAGAAGTGACTATGTCTTGCAGTTGATTCTAATCCCGATGTTGACGCAACTTACAGGTGATAGTCGCAACACTAAGAGCTTTCAAGGGAGGTATACATTATAGAAGCTAATAGTGGCATACTTTGGGATCGAGGGTTCCATCCGGTAAACACCATACAGACTCAGAGCATAACTATGTAGCAGGTTCTTAATATCTACTGTTCATCCACCCATTGATTTTTCCTCATTCTATGAGATCTTAGATTTTTTTACTAAGAAATTTCGCTACCTTAGAACCGTTATAGTTACGGCCGCCGTTCACTGATACATGACAATGCTAGTGCTAGAAAATCACGTAATTGTTGCTGTGCTTGCTCATCTCCCATTACCTCCTCAAGTATTTTAGGATGCACAATTGTTTGAATCTGGCCACCACAAGCATTATGTCTCACAAATGAAGCAATTGACTGACACTCTTCAGCTCGATCAAAATCTATAGCTCTTTGTCCTGTCAAGAATACAAGTACTGTAAAAGTGCCCCAAAGCTATAAGCATCACTTTTCTCCGAAACTTGGTAAGAAGCCAAGTGGGCAGGATCAAGAAAACCATGCATCCCTCTTGGAAGATCAACAACACGAGATTGCACAGGAGGAATAGTTATAGAGACTGAGAAGTTGTAGAGTTTGGGAAAATGGTCATCGTCCAAAAAGGTACATACAGGTTTAAATCCTTGTATATTATGGGCCGGAAAAGGCCGTATGGAGATGTGTAAGTGCACTAGCAAGCTGCATTACTATACGAAGTCTAGTTTTCCATGGTAAAAAGGATGAAGATTCATTAGCCCCACACAACCTTTGTTATTGAGAACTCCTTTCAATGTGTATTCATACATGAGAGCTGGTATAGGGAACTCTAAGCAGCATCCCAAGGGTTTTAAAACATTCTTATGATTGCTCATGTACTGAGACTACAATGTCACGAATAGCCAATGATCTAGTTTAGTTCCTTGTAAAATACTTCTTAATGATAATTGATCGGCCATCTAGAAAACCCTTGAGCATTTTGCAGACTCCAAAATCTTGTATGGTTGAAGAAGGGTTAAAGTTTTTTGTTGCCTAGATGAGCTTATCAGCAGAATAACTGTGCACTGGATTAGATATGTCATCGCAAGAAGCAATGAGAACCTCCGATAACACGCTTCCGTTCTTCAAGAATGATCTCTCTCTATCCTCCTTTTTCAAACATGGATGTCAATTCGGATCTCTCTCTATCCTTCTTTTTCAAACATGGATGTCAATTCGAATGAGTGCTCTGGCTACATTGATCATATATGCCCTTCCTTCAATTTCCTGTTGAGTGCATGACAACACCGGTTGTAGGAAATCATGCAACTGCTGCTGTTGAAATGGACAAAACACCTCCTCATAGATTTTAGGGTCCACAAGTGCTTGAAACTGATTTATAGTCTCCTTCTTGGTTTATAATGGATTTAGCATTTTGTCCTGTCAAGAGTACAAGTAAAAGCACACCAAAGCTGTAAACATCCATTTTTCTGAGATGCGATTATACTGCACGTAGACAGGGTCAATGTTCCCGATTGTCTCTTTTAGATCATCTTTAACATACGATTCCATAGGAGGAATGGTTATAGAAAGCGAGAAGTCGTCAACTTTGGCAACATAGCCATCATCCAAGAAGATGCAGGTGGGGCTCAAGTCCCTATGAATGATGGGTCTAGGAAAGGCGGTATGGAGATATGTAACGGCACTAGAAACCTGCTTAACAATGCGCAATCTAATGTTCCATGGTAGTATGATTTGATGTTCGTTAGCCCCTCTTAAACTTCCATCATAGTTGAGAACTTCTTTTGCTGCATAAAAAGCACCAGAACTGGTAAATAGAACTCTAAGCAACAACCCAAGAGTTTCAAAACTTCTCATGGTTGCTCATCTGTATTGAAATAACAATATCACAAATAACCATGAGACCCATCCATATTCACGTTGGGGAAGATGCTAGTGAAGTACTTCATAATTATCGATCCGCCATCGAGAAATCCCCTAAACATTTCATAGTGTGAATCCTTTCATACAGCGCGAGAAGAATGGAAGTTGCTGGTTGCCATGATGAGGTCAAGATCGTGAAAGCTGTAACTTACAATTGCAAAATTTTTTATGACATTGTTTTATCTCAACTGATCACCAAAAGCCTCTTAGGATTGGAGTTAGATTACACCAAGTAAACAGTAATCGATCAATTTCTCCAACGAGTCCACTGCAGATGGTATGTGCAAGCAGAGCAGAACTTGTAGCTACTCCCCCAGTTTCATTTTCTCCAATGAGTACAATGTTGAAGTTCATTTCTATGCTTTGCAAGGTCAATGGTGGCATCGAATGATCAGCCTGCTATAAATAACATGCAGTGGTGACAGCCGGCCAAAGAAATTCACATGAAACTACTATTTTTGTTTTTTCATTATTAGAGACAAAGCAGAAGACAAATAATCTGTCAACCACAAAGAAAGTAGACAGTAGGAGGCTGTGACATAAAGCGTATACACGAAAAATTAACATATGCTAACCCACCTCCTTATTCACAAATCTTCTACTACATATCCGCAGAATCCCACAACGTACTTTTCGTTGGAGCAGATGTGGTTGGGAGTTTCATTGAATTTTCAAAAGAACTACAGGATCGCGAACACTTACAAAGTTTCATTAACAACTTTAAACATAAAAAAAGAGAGAGCGCTATAACATTGACATTGCAGTTGCATAGGAGGAACTGTTATAGGGAAAGAGAAGTTGCTAAGTTTTAGGAACAAAGTCATGGTCCAAGAAAACACAGCCAGGTTTGAGATCTCTACCGCATGATGGACTTATGAAAGGCGGAATTGGAGATATGCAACTGCATTCACAAGCTGCTTTGCAATACACAATTTAGTTCTCCATGGTAATAAGGATTGATCTTCATTTGTCATTGTCGAAAGGAAAATACAACATCAAGATATTCTAAAGATTAGTGAGAAACATGGAAATTGAACTTGCATTGAAATCGTTCAGCACAAAGATATACACACTAATGCAAACTAGGTAGCTACAGGTTCACCATCTCTTTGCTAAACAAACAGAAAATGATTGACCTAATTCTGCACCATTTTTCAAAATCACATGTCCACCGTGCAAAACATCAGCCTTCAATAATGCCAGTGCTAAGAATACTGTATAATGTTTGGAAATGTAATTGATTTTTAACTGAATTTGATTTTTAACACGTTCTCTTCGTTCTTTTTTTCTCAAAAACTCCTTACAAATAATGAACAAAACGGGAAAATGCAATTTATAAGTACACAAGAGATCCAAAGAGTTCTAATCCGAGCTTTCATATCTGTTACAAATTAACGAAAAATGAAAATAATAGCAACACATTAACAACCAACACCATACAAAGGTTAGTGACTTCAACATTTAAGACACTGATCAGCTTCCAAACACTAGTCATATCTTGTCAATTCGAACGAGTTCTCTAGCCACATCAGTCATACATGGCCTTCTTTCAATTTCGTCTTGAGTGCTTGACAATGCCAGTTGTAGGAAATCTTGCAACTGCTACTGCACTTTCTCATCTTCCCCTACATCCTCATAGACTTTAGGGTCCACAATTGTCTGAATCTGCTCGATTTCACTAACATGTTGTTTCATGTATGCAATAATCGATTGTATTCTGTCGTGTCATATTAATCTACGACTTTTTGTCCACTTAAGAATACAAGTAAATGCACACCAAAGCTGTAAACATCACTTTTTTCTGTAATGTAACCAGACTTCATGCAGGAAGGATCAAGGTACCCAAATGTCCCCTTCAGATCTTCTTCAACATGAAACTGCGTAGGAGGAATGGAAATGGAGAGTGAGAAGTTGGTTTTGGGAACATAATCATGGCCCAAGAAAATACAGCTGGGTTTTAAATCCTGATGAATGACTGGCCTGGGAAAGGCGGTATGGAGATATGTAAGTGCATTAGCAAGCTGCTTTGCACTACGCAGTCTAGTTTTCCATGGTAATGAGGAGTAATTTGCACTACCCCCTAGACCTCCATGATCGTTGAGAACTCCTTCCATCTCGTACTCATGAACAAGAGCTGGTACAGAAATCTCCAAATTTTTATGGTTGCTCATCTGCATTGATATAGTAATGTCTCGAATGGCCATGGACTTAGCTTCATCCCCCGTCCCCATGAACTTCGTAACAATGATTGATCGGTCATGTAGAAAACCCGTGAACATTTTGTAACCACCATAAACATGTATAGAACTGGGAAATTGACTATTTTCAGTGGGTGAACAATCTTGTATAATGCAAGAAGGATCAAAGTTGTTGTTTGCCCTCGTGAGTTCATAGCAGAATAACAACGAATAGGATTCGATTTTCCATCACAAGAAGCAATGAGATCCTCCAATAAGATGCTTCCATTATCCAAGAATGATCTCTCTCTTTCCTCCTTTCTGAAACGTAAGCAATGGGAAGAACCTGATTAATACGCACACCCACCCACACACCCACACCCGCATAAGCATAATTAATACACACACCAAGATATGACAGAACACCTTCCATATAACCTGAATAGCGCATTTTCCTTTCATATTTTGCCTATGAACTTCACATGAAATTAAGTCTAACAGATTACATATAAGCATTCTGGTTTGTTCGAAACTGGAAAAATTAACATAAAAAATAACGTTTTGGATTTCTTTCTCCTATTGTGGTACTAGATTACAAGGGCAAAAACCTGGCCTCCTTTAAAGGGTTTCTGTCCTAAAAAATGAACTTTGGGATTTAGCACCCTACCTCCTCAAAGATTTCAGGTTTTACGATCATCTGCAACTGGTAAGCACGTCATTTCACATACACAACTGATCTACGTTCTACTGAAATCTACAACTTCCAAGCAAGAGTTTTCTTTTTTTTTTTTTTTTGGCGTGGAATTTTCGCTTGTGTAGCACCAAGGCCGCTTAGGATTGGATTAGATTGCACCAGTTAAACAGCAATTGATGGAGTCCACTGCGTATGGCATGCGCAAGCAGAGCGGCAGTTCTACTCCCTTATTCTCATCTTCTTCAGCAGATGGCTTTCATTTGAGAATATGATTATAGTTCTGAAGTTTATTGCTATATGCTTTTGCAATGTCAACGATGTCATCCAATCATCTTCCCTACCTGAAATAACATATATGCAGAGGGGCGGAGTAAGAAATTTACATGAAACACCGCCATACTAGTAAAAAAAAAAGATTATTAGTCAATACGATGAAAGGAGGAAGGAAGCAGGAAATTAGGAGGCTTTCATACATGATATATGAAAGCACACAAATATCCACAACTACGTATCGTTGCAATCTCCTAAAAACCAACCTCCCAGTTCACAAATCTTCCGCCACATGTCCTTATAGAGCTTGACACAACATACGTATTTCGTTGAAGACTACGACCGGTGAGAGTAGTCGTATACATGTATCAAATATAAAAAAGAGATTACGATTGCAAACGAGGGCTTGCCATAGAGAAAGAGAAGTTGCTAATTTTTGGGAACAAAGTCATGGACCAAGAAAATACGGAAAAGGAGGGTTTGGTAGAGATACATGTACGTATATCATTAGCAAACGAAAAATGAAACACTAAGAAATCGTACGAATTGAGAGAAAAATGAAAATCGAACTTGCCCTGAAATCATTGAGCACAAAGATATACACATGAATGAAGACTAGGTAGCGACCATCTCACTGCTAAACAACTAGAAGTAGGAAACTATAAAGTATTGTTGAACCGATCTATATCCTATTTAGACATTCAAAGTAATCTTGATTCTTAGTAACACAGTACAGACTTCTCAATTCGGACAAGTTCTTTGGCTACATCAATCATGCATGGTCTTGCTTCCCTTTCGTCTTTGGTGCACAACAGTGCCAGAGCTAAGAAATCTTGCAATTGCTGATGTGCTTGCTCATCTGCCACGACTTCCTCAAGAATGCAGGGATCCACAATTGTCTTGTATTGACTATTGGAAGCATGTAATTTCGCATATTCAGGAACTGATCTGTGTTCTTCTGCTTGTGCTGCTGCTGCTGCATGATCCAAATCCTGAATTTTTCGTCCCATCAAGAATACAAGTAAAACCACACCAAAGCTATAAACATCTGTTTTTTCAGTAAGGCACCCAGTTGTTAAGTAGGTAGGGTCAAGATACCTATACGTTCCTTTCACAGCATCTTCAACATGCAACTGCTGAGGAGGAATCGTGATTGATAGTGAAAAGTTGGAGAGTTTGGGAAGGTAGTCATCGTCCAAGAAAATACATGCGGGCTTTAGACCCCTATGAATGATGGGCCTGGAAAAGGCAGTATGGAGATATGCAAGTGCATTTGCAACTTTCTTTGCAATTAGCATTCTAGTTTTCCATGGTAATGATCTAGAAAACCCTAAACCACCATGGTGGTCAAGAACTCCTTTTGCTGCGTATTCAAGCACCAGAGCTGGTATAGAGAACTCTAAGCAGCAGCCCAAGAGTTTCAAAGCGTTCTTATGTGTACTCATCTGCATCGATATGATAATATCACGAATGGCCATGGACGTAACTTCAGCCTCAATAAAGGATCCCCTTGGGCGGTACTTCTTAATGAGAACTGAGCGGTCATCTAGGAAACCTCTGAACACTTGGAAGAATACATCCTCACTTATAAGGCAAGAAGGATGAAAATTGTCGGTTGCCTTGACGAGCTCATCAGCAGAGTATGTGCGAATAGGATTAGATTTTCCATCACACGAAGCAATAAGATCCTCCAATAACATGCTTCCATTTCTCAAGACTGAGCTCTCTCTTTCCACCCTTCGTACACTTGGACGCAAGGAGAAACTGGTACAAAATATACACATATATACACAGGAAAGAAGAGAAAATAGTCAAAAGGAAGGAAACTCTACGGGAAGCTGATCAATAGAATAAATGAGCTTACAAGACTTTGGACAGCATTGTTCGGATTGTACGTGCAGTTTTAAACAGTTATCAATCGATTCATCCACCGATTCCACTGCAGATGGTATGTGAAAACAGCGCATGCAGCAGTTCTACTCCATGAGTTTCAACAAGCAGGGCACTCACGCGTTGCTGCGGGGTTTGCAAAATTATTGACAGTGTAGAAGTGTAGAATGCATATTGCAATGCATGCCAAACCACAACATCTGATAATCCATAAATTCAACGAAATTTAAAATGAAGTTCAGCAGCTGGACAAAATAAAAACAAAAAATACTAACTCAAGCGCTTGCACGTATAAACAACAGCAGAGACACTTAGGGAAAAATCCAGCAAGCATAGTTCTTTTAATTCCAACACAGAAACAACAAAATTTTCTGAAAAAATACCCATACGAATTCAACTTAAATCCCAAAATCTAATCCCCAAAACAAACCATAATTTCAAATACTACAAACATGCAAAGGCAAATCAAAGCTTCAAGTCATTTTAGATTCTACCGAATAATAGGAACAATTTAATTCCCTAATTCGGAGGGAATAATCCGAAAATCTGGAAAAATAAAGAGGTCTAAAACCCTCGGCCGAGATCGACCTTGAAGAACACACAATTCAGATTGGGTCCCCACAACAGAGTGGATCATGTTCTTGGCATGATTTTTATTATAATTTTTCTGTAACTAACACCAACAATTGAAGAGTTGATTGTAATAAGAGGGTAATAGGCCAAACAATGAAATACAAATTCAACTGGAAAAAGAAAACAAAAAGAGGAAAACCTTACACCCGATGCTATAACAGTATTGTCAGGATGCTGGAAATTAACTGCAATCCAGGGAACAATTTAACCTATAAGCAATTTAAAAAAAATAGAAAGATTCAGGGCAAATCTGTTGTGGTGTGAAATCCACCTTATCTTCTTCCACGACCCATTCATCTTCTTTGTAGCGAGTATCAGATTAAAACCCTAGAAACCTTAGCCGCCGTTGGGGGTGGTCGGAGTTGACTGAGATAGACGAAACCTTGCGCGGTTTCGTTGTATGACCGACGAATTGAAGTTTGGTGAGAAAGAAGTGGAGGAGCTGGGCGAGAGAGGTCGAGAAATTTGACCGAGAGTCTGGATCTCCGGTGATTTTTTGTCAGAGAGGAAGAGTGTTGTCGAAGAGAGAGAACGACAGCACAGCGTGTCGACAGGTTTTCATTTGGACGATCCACACGTGCCCTTCATGGGCAGTTCCGTCATTTCACTGTATATTTGGAAAAAAACATAGCGTGGGGGAAAGCAACGTAGGGTAAAAAGCGTCATTACACTGTTCTTATGAACAGTATTTTTTCAGTGTAGGGCTTTGGTATTACTATTACTAGCAAAGTGCACCTACGCGCTACTGCAGTATTTGCAACACTGTTAAAGATGTAAAAGGTCTTGAAAAATATATATCCTAAAGCGTTTTTTTTTTTTTTTTTGAACAAACATTATTATCTACACTAAGTGGCAAGAGAGATATTGGTATGCAGATTATATAACAAAAAGGCTTATTATATTACACCCCACAAATTGTTGAATAAGCCTCACATATTACACCTCATATTTGTTTTTTCAATTAAAAATTATCTTAATACACCTACTTATTTCCTTTACACCCCACATTCTTAATATATACCTTGCATTTGTTATATGCACCTTATATTTTCTATGCACCTCACATTTCTTAAGTTTTATAACGCTTTTAATTTGGACAAGAAATGACGACTAAAATTTTGACAAAAGATGCAGCTTGAGATTTAAAGCATATGTGAGTTGTTTTCAATTCCACCATTAAAACTCATATCGTCTATTTTTAATATTTGATGGTAATTTTATGTGTTTAATTCTTCATCTAATTCCTATGATCCCTAAAAGATGAATAGAAGCTTGAATAATTATCGATGTCGTCAAAATCACTAAAACAATAAATAATATGAAGTCTTACCTTATGTGAAGCTTCTGAAACATTGATTTCGTGTTTCATTTGTCAAAAATAATTTTTCTCAATCAACATGTTTATAGCTTTATTGGTTAAGGTTTTATTCAACAATAGAGGGTATGAGGGGTTTAGATAGTTAAAGAAGATAAATAATACGTTAAAAGTGACTTGGGGAGTATATAATTTTCTTTTTTGTTAACCTACTAAGGTCAAAATTGTCATTGCATAGTAGGATAAATAAGTTAATTAATAGTAAATTTTAATGTAAGGTGCATTCAACATTTTATGTAATGCTAATATAAAAAGCCTTACAAAAATTGAAGATGTTGGTATGCCATCCTGAAGGATTGTTTTTGGGTATCGAAAGTCGTGTGAAAGCTTGAAAGTAACCAAACCAACATCCAATTTAGTACACACCTAAGAAAAACTTAAGCAATAAAATATATCCAACTCCTCAATCATTAATCAAAAACAGTAACACTGTCACATCCCGGCCTGGGGGGGACCACTTCCCGGGCCCGCTCCACACCGTAGCACGATATTGTCCGCTTTGGGCCCCGATCACGCCCTCATGGTTTTGTTTCTGGGAACTCACGGGCAACTTCCCAGTGGGTCACCCATCATGGGATTGCTCTAGCCCCTTTCTCGCTTAACTTCGGAGTTCCTACGGAACCCGAAGCCAGTGAGCTCCCAAAAGGCCTCGTGCTAGGTAGGGATGGGAATATACATATAAGGATCACTCCCCTGGGCGATGTGAGATGTCACAAACACAATCATTGAAAAACCTTCAATCATTTATTAAAATTGAATTAATAAAATTGGATGTTGGGGTCAAACTTTTGTGTCCGCCTAAGGATATTTGAGGCTAAAACTTTAATTTTACTCAATTTAGCCTTTAAGTTATTTTATTTTCAGTCTTCAAATTTAGAGTAAATATTTAACATTCTACAATGTAGTTTCAATTTCAATTTTCATGCAAGTTGTCATCTTCGAAACTTCATGCCAATAGAAACTCTACATGCATGTATTCCTGGTATCATGAACATAAGTCTATGTCAATATATAATATTAGCATATACTTAGCGGGAACCAATTATTCTTGATGCTCTTGACAATGACAAAAATATATATATCGATGTCGTATATATACTTACATCTTTTAGGGCTTCAATTTGGGATTGTAAAGTTTCAAGATGAAAATTTTGGTACCCTTTAGTGAGAGTTTGTATACTGGATTTATTTTCTTTAGACCTTTGTTTGCAATTTGAATTACATGACTCAAAATCTGTTGTATTTCTTCAATTTTTAGCTTCGAGTTTAGAGAAAAATTGGGGATGTGATTAATAATCTTTTGTGTCCATTTATGTAATTTAATTATTTGATAATGTTCTAACAAAATACAACCCCAATAGAACAAAATGGACCATAGAAAAAAAAAAGTGAAATATTTACCATTCACTATTCATAGTTTTGGTCAAAGAACTCAAATTTCAGAGATAAAAAACAGAGAAGCTTGTATGCATCATTTATAAAGGTTACCTCCTTTTGGTTGAAAAAATGAAGTGTGACGTTAATTCTTCTTCTGCTTCCACCTCCTTATGGAACTTGACCCGCCAGTAACATTTGTACTTCAACCTACAATAAGTAACCAGTCAGTACCTTTGGCAAGCTCATTGGGGCATGGCAACACTATGAATGGGAATATTATTGCAACCCTAACAAACAAAGAAAAAGAAGGAGGAATTCAGTTGAGGATGTCAATGAGGGAAAGAAGAAGAAGAAGAAAAGAGCTAGTTGAGGAACGGAAGAATATTGGTGCTGTGTTCAGTTTGGAGGCATGTTCTTAAGAGTTTACAAACTGCCTATATGATTCTCTCACTTCAGCGTTTACAAACTGCTCTGGTTTATTCTAATTTGGTTGTAAATTAATGATTTTACTCAAGGTAAATGGATGTTGTTGGTTGCCGTGATGAGGTCATCAGCAGAGTAACAATGAATAGGATGAGATTCTCCATCACTAGAAGTAAAGAGATCCTCTAATAACTTTTTTGAGGTTCTTGTAGTTTGGCGACTCAATGGCTCTTTCTGCCTTTCTCAAGCATGGAAGCTTTGAGAACCTAGTACAAAAATAGTTAACGAATTACTATACATTTTCAGGTTTAAAATTAAACTTATGAGCGTGAAAACTATAACTTACAATTGCAACAGTTTTGAGGCATTGTTTTATCTCAACTGATTCTTGTTTAGCACCAAAAGCATTTTAGGATTAGAATTAGATCACACCAAGTAAACAGTAATCGATCAATTTCTCCGTGTCCGCTGCAGATGGTATCTGCAACCAGAGCAGAACTTGTAGCTACTCCCCCAAGTTTCATTTTCTCCACAATGGTGGCATCGAATGATAAGCCTGCTATGAATAACATGCAGTGGTGATAGCCGCCCAAAGAAATTTACATGAAACTATTTTTGTTTTTTCATTATTAGAGACAAAGCAAAAGACAAATAACCTGTCAACTATAAAGAAAGTAGAAAGTCATGAAGAAGCAGATGTGATTGGGAGTTTCATTGAATTCTCAAATGAATTACAAGATCGCAAACACTTACAAAGTTTCAATAACAGCCTTAAATATAAAGAACGAGAGAGAGCTATAACATTGACTTTGCAATTGCATAGGAGGAACTGTTATAGAGAAAGAGAAGTTGCTATGTTTTAGGAACAAAGTCTTGGACTAGGTGTTAGATCTCTCCGCATGATGTGCTTATGAAGGGTGGAATTGGAGATATGCAAATGCATTCACAAGTCGCTTTGCAATACACAATTTAGTTCTCCATGGTAATAAGGATTGATCTTAATTTGTCATTGTCGAAAGGAAAATGCAACATCAAGATATTCTAAGGAGTAGTGAGCAACATGGAAATCGAACTTGCCTTGAAATCGTTGAGCACAAAGATATACACACTAATGCAAACTATGTAGCTACAGGTTCACTATCTCTCTGTTAAACAAACAGATAAGGATTGACCTAGTTCTGCATCATGTTTCAAAATCACATGTCAGACCGTGCAAAAGATCGACTTTCAAGAATGCCAGTGCTAAGAGTATTGTATAATGTTCGGAAATGTAATTTCCACAGGATATTCCTGATTAATGTATTTGATTTTTAACACGTTGTTCTCTTCTTCTTCTTCTTCTTTATTTTTTTTTTCTCATTAATTAGGTTACAATCAATGTTTGGATAGAGAGAGAAAAGGCAACATCAAAAACTCCTTACAAATAATGATCAAAATGGGAAAATGCAACTTATAAGTACACAAGAAATCCAAAGAGATCTAATCTGAGCTATCATATTTGTTACAAATTAACAGAAAAATGAAAATAATAGCAACACATTAACAACCAACACCATACAAAGGTTAGTGACTTCAACATTCAGGACACTGATCATCTTCCAACCACTAGTCATATCTTGTCAATTCGAACGAGTTCTCTAGCCACATCTGTCATATATGGCCTTCTTTCAATTTCGTCTTGAGTGCATGACAATGCCAGTTGTAGGAAATCTTGCAACTGCTGCTGCACTTTCTCATCTCCCCCTACATCCTCATTGATTTTAGTGTCCACAATTGTTTGAATCTGCCCGATTTCACTAACATGTTGTTTCACATATGCAATAATCGATTGGTATTCTATTGCGTCATATTTATCTACGACTTTTTGTCCCGTTAAGAATACAAGTAAATGCACACCAAAGCTATAAACATCACTTTTTTCTGTAATGTAACCAGACTTCATGTAAGAAGGATCAAGGTACCCAAATGTCCCTTTCAGATCATCTTCAACATGAGACTGCATAGGAGGAATGGAAATGGAGAGTGAGAAGTTGGTGAGTTTGGGAACATAATCATGGCCCAAGAAAATACAGCTGGGTTTTAAATCCCGATGAATGATTGGCCTGGGAAAGGCAGTATGGAGATATGTAAGTGCGTTAGCAAGCTGCTTTGCAATACGCAGTCTAGTTTTCCATGGTAATGAGGAGTAATTTTCATTACCCCCTAGACCTCCGTGATCATTGAGAACTCCTTCCATCGCATACTCATGAACAAGAGCTGGTACAGAAAACTCCAAGCAGCAGCCCAAGAGTTTCAAAACATTTTTATGGTTGCTCATCTGTATTGATATAATAATGTCTCGAATGGCCATGGACTTAGCTTCATCCCCCGTCCCCATGAACTTCTTAACAATGATTGATCGGTCATGTAGAAAACCCCTGAACATTTTGTAACCACCATAAACATGTATAGAACTGGGGAATTGACTATTTTCGGTGGGTGAACAATCTTGCATAATGCAAGAAGGATCAAAGTTGTTGGTTGCCCTCGTGAGCTCATCAGCAGAATAACAACAAATAGGATTTGTTTTTCCACCACAAGAAGCAATGAGATCCTCCAATAAGATGCTTCCATTATCCAAGAATGATCTCTGTCTTTCCTCCTTTCTGAAACATGTAAGCAATGGGGAGAACCTGATTAACACACACACACACACACACCCCCGCATACGTAGAATAAAAGCACACACCAAGATATGACAGAAGACCTTCCATATAACTTGAATAGTGCATTTTCCTTTCATTTTTTGCCTAAGAACTTCACATGAAAGTCTAACAGATTACATATAAGCATTCTTATATGTTCGAAACTGAAAAATATAACGGTTGGTTTTCTTTCTCCTATTGTGGTACAAAATTACTAAGGCAAGAATCTGGCCTCCTTTAAAGGATTTCTGTCCTTACAAATGAACTTTGGGGTTCAGCCTCACGAAAATTCAGATTCAGCCTCTGCTGAAATCTTTGAGATTGATGATCAAAATTTAACCTAATGGTTTCGAAAACAAGTGCCAAAATAGTATAGGAATATCTCAAAATCAGGTCTAAATCAAACAAAGCCATATATGCGTGATTAAAACAAGAACTTACATGACTTTGGATGACATTTTTTTCACTTTTTCTTTTCTGGCTAGCACCGAGTCCCTGTGTTGATTTATCCGCCGAAGCCCACTGCAGATCTAATGTTCAAACAGCAGTTTGTTCTGTAATTTTCATTCTCTTATAGAAAGCCTGCATTTGAGAAGGAATAAAAGTTTGAAATTTGTTGGTGTGTGTTGGAAGGTGTAACATGCGCCCTCGTATGTTGACTTGGAATAGCTTTCAACCAAAGTTGTGGCTCAAGGAAAAGTTATCTTCCTTTTCATGCGTTCATTTTTTTCTTCTTGCCTTTTCCAGGGCTGGCCCCATTCCGGAGGGCCTCCATTTTAAATACATATAAATTTTGTACGATTAAGTACTTAAAACTTTCCCCACTCAGTACTACAATCTGGTGGTATTTCTCTTCACTTGGAAATGAGAGGTTTTAAGTTCGAATATCGTGGATGGTGAATTCAATACCAAATTAGGCTGCTCATTGTGTGACTTTGCCAAACTCCCCTTCCCCTTAGTGTAAAAATATCGATGTACTAAAAAAAAAAGTACCTAAAAAATTTCCAAGTTTTTTAGTGTCATTTTAAATTAGTCTCAATTTTAGTAAACATTCTAAACAAGTATCCAATCTATTGAGAATGTCACATCGTTAAGCCCCAATTAAATTTCTATTAACATAATAAAGGTTTACTTTGTCTCCAAATCAATAAAAGGTCATAGAAACTTGGCCTCCACAAACTAATTAGACCCCATCAGGCCATCACCTCTAAACTCAACGCACAACCACCAACTCCACCTTAGAACTCAAGTCAACTCCAAACACGAGAAAAAAAAAAAATGCTATAGTGGCTGGAAGAAAGGTAACCACTTTACATTATCAGCCACACATGACATAGAACCTCAACATGTTATCAAAGAGGCAAATTTGGTGGTAGATGCACTTCACAAAAATTTCGATTTCAGTCGCTCTTTCATTTTCACAAAGAGTAATGCTAGAGAGATTAACTTTGGAGACTAAAATTGCAAACTAAATGATATGTCACCAATAGAAATGAGTACGTGTATCAACGCTTAAGTAATAAACTAATCATCAACTTACATGTCCTTTAATTTCCAAAATTTAGTTTCTAAATTTAGTCTTCCTAGCATTACTCGTTCACAAAACCATCGCTCTTCAGCCTCTTCTCTCATGGGAAATAATATTGGGGTTCTTCTTGGGTAATTCAGATTTCAGCATGGTGTCTTCCTCCATGTTTTTAGAGTCCGCCTCTTGAGCACCAATTAGAAGCATGCAATAGCTCCTAGCTTCAATTGAGGTTAACCCGTGGAGAAGCAACAAGAACTTATACGCAGCGTCTATGGAGGCTCTCTCTCTACTGTGATTATGTTTTATTTACGGCATAAATCAATGTGGATGTTAGCTTGACAATCAATTTTTTGTGATTTTTTTATTCTCAAATTAGGTTTTCATGTTGATTTTTCCTTTCCTTTTCCACAGTTTTGTTAACCATATTAGTTATAATTGCCTTGTAGAAAGAAGTTTTTCAAAATTAAAATTGATGAAACCTTATATGTGATCACTATGTCACACGAAAGATTGAATGAGTTAGCTATTTTTCAATCATTATATAAACTTAAGTAGTACATTTGCGTTCAAAAACACGAGACGTGTAACATTTAAATAATGTTTGTATATTTTTCTTTTTTTGATACTATTTTTTAATGATATTTGATGTAGAAATAAATTTTTTCATATATTTAGTGAATTCTCTTATATATTTATCAATGTACAAAAAATCAGAGGTTAAAGAACACTAGGGCCCAACTTCTCAGGCCTGCCTAGGCCCCAAATTCTCAGGCCGGCCCTGCCTCTCCTTTGACTTGCAAAAGAATATGCAGTATGAAGAAACCCTCACACATAAAGAGCAAAATCAAAAGACAACTGCCTTGAATTTTGTTGAGCATACAAAAGATCTACACAAAGCAAAGTAGGTAGCTACAAGTTCAGTAGAAGAACCTACTAATTACATGCTAAATTACCCTTTCTCCCTTTCCATGATCAAACCATACACAAAAAACTACCAATTTCCATTGGCACTACCCAAAATACAAGGAACTTTTGCCATTGTGACATTACCGCAAACACCTACCATGCAAAAAACAAAAACCCACAAAATCATTCATCTCCTTCTCCACCAGATTCACCACCACTACCATCATCCTCAAAAGCATTTCCATCACCTTCATAGCCACTTCCCAAATCACAAATCTTCATCCAAACATCCTCCGAAACCGGCACCACCGAAAGCCTCGGTTGCCGAAACAGAGCAAACCCCTTGAGCCCCTGATCCCTCTTCATCTCCTTCAAGTCCACCGGCCTCCTCATCTCCCCAACCGCCTTCACATCAACCACCGCATCATCCCCGCCTTCCGAATACCATTCCCGCAAGACGCTCACTACACCAACCACGCGGCGGGCCTTGGCGCCGGAGTGGTAGAAGAAGCAGAGGTCGCTGAGCTTCATGGACTTGAGGTACTTCTGGGCTTGCTTGTTCTTGACGCCGTCCCACTTGGTTACGCCGCCGTTGGCCGCCTGGTCCTCCCACGACCACTCACCCGGCTCCGTCTTGAGAAGCCAGTACTGTTTCTCTGCGGCCATCGATGGTGTTGGGGTTTTCTCGTCAGGTTTGTTGCTGATTTTCTGTTCTGGAATACAAAGGGTTTTTATGATGGGTTTTGGGTTTTTTTGGCGGGGAAGATGTGTGCTTTGGCGCCAAGGGATAGTTGTAAAGTGGAATAGAACATGAGTCATCTGAAGACTCTCAACTACCATCTGGTCTTTCACATCGTAAAATGTAATTCTTACATGTTCTATAATGTCATGAAATTATTTAATATTTTAAAATTTAAAACTTTTGGATTTTGTTCGTCATTCAATTCAACGGTAAAAAATTTTAGTGTACAATGTATCTGTAAAAAAACTATTATTAATTTGAGGCCTTAAGCAGTTGTTTAATTCACATCAACTGTGTTCTACTAATCTCTAGTGATTAAAATTATAAAAGCCAAAAAGGCATGAGTCTTAAACGTGTCAACAATTGAACTACTTTTTATTTATTTATTTATTTATATATATTTTTTAATTTCTCTCCATTAGTAAGATACTAGGATGTTGAAAATGCAGTTTGAATTTATAAAGTAAAATTATTCACGATAAGAAAATTAAAATTATTATAAGAACTCTAAAATATAACAATATATGGATAATACAATCGAGGTAGGCGCGTAAGGACTTTTATTAAAATGGCAATGAGAACTTGTTAAGAAAACTTTACAAAATAAAATTGACCCATGTCATGTAAATAAAGAGCTACAAGAAATATTAAAAGTCAGCCTCCCATTTCTGTGGGACTGATAACCAACAGATTCTCGAGACGTCTACGGATTTTTAATGCTTATTTATGGACAGTCAAACTTTAATTAACTAGCCAAAAATTTAGAAAGAAAGAAAAGTAAAATAAATGCGCAATACAAAAATTATTCCCATACTAAAACTCAAACTTAGTGTGCTGTTCATGAACAGTAAAATGGCAAAAAAACTCTCGATTTGAAAATAGTGAAAACCTCATAAAACAAACTGATTTTCTCAACCGAAGATTATGATATATGTTTCTAAGCGGTTTGCCTTTGGAAAGTAAAATTTGACCAAGTAAATGGTTTCGCGTTTAATTATTTGGGATAATTACATGCGTGAGGATTATTAAATGATATATTTGATAATTTTAAGGTAGGAGCCTTTGCATTAGAAGACAATCTGTACTCAACTTCTTAAGCAAGTCTGGAGGAAATCTGCTCTTAGTTGATGCTTTGTCTCCGTCTTTTTTGCTTGCTTTAATATGCTTTCTTCTGATTTCTAACTTTTAATTAATTTATTTATTTTTGTTTCATTAATTTGATTTTCATAGAATAGCTTCAATTGAGTTAGGTTTTGTTCAATTTAATCTCGATAGTTTCATTCCAATTCAATGATTTTGTGTAACGCTGAGTTTTCTGTTGGAGAATAAATTTTCTTCATAGTTCATTCAATTTTGTTTTATTTTCTAATTTGGATTTTGAAATTGAGACTCCTAGCTTTGCCCTCATCAAGAAAATTTTATTGATTCCAATTGACAAATGTTGCCAGGATGGGAAAGGGATCACCAATTTGAAATCAGCTCTTCAGGTATGCATTCATTCCAGATTTAAAACATCACTTCTGTTTAGTACGTTTTTTTATCATAACACCGTCATACGGTGTTACTGTCCGTCCTTTTAGTTGTTAAAATCTGTTTTTTTTTTTTTTTTTTTTTTTAAGTTGTACATACAACTCTTAACATAGAATTAGTAAAATACAGGTGCAGAATGAATGACTAATCAATGAAGGAGAAGCTTGAAATTTTTTTTGGGTTCAATTTTAAATGGGTTGTTATCAACCATTGAATTGCTTTAGGAGTTTTCATTTGATAAAAGAGATGGGAGGTTCTTTTGGGTGAAACTTTTGATCCGTGAGATTTTTAGTTAGGTTGTGTTGTGGGTTTTTGCAAATTTCTTCCATGTTTATGAATGCATTTTTTGTTATTAAATTTGGAAGAAAATAGCATTACAGGGTGTTGAGGGTTTGTTGGTGGGGGAAGGCAGCAGCGTTAAGATTTTGCAGGTGAGATATTAGGGTGAGAGAAAAAGGGGACAAAGAGCATTGAGGACACATTTGGGATTAGGGGTAGCAAAACAGGGGAAAGGAATATGACAGAGGAATGGACTCTTAATTTTTTCTTAACTAGTTTGAGATTTTGCTTGCCTTTGGGGTCGTCGTTGGTGTCAAGCCATTTGGTGTCAAGCGGTGTCTGTTTTTTCGTAACTTTTATTACTAATTTTTATGTCGTTTGCGATTGGGTCCTGGGATTTCTGAATTTTATCGTTCATTGTCGGTTTTTTAATTTTTTTTTTGTCCTTGTTTGTTTATTTAATATGTTGTGTTTGTGCTGGGACGCCGGTTTTCAAGTTCTCTTTCCATTGGGACCACTGCATTTTTAAAGTGTTGAGGGTGAGATTTAGATAATCAAAATACTTCTCTTTTTCTTTTTCTTTTTTTTTCCCTAATGTGCGCATTTGCTTCTCTTCGGTTTTAAATGTTTAAAATTAAATGGTTATTTAGACAAAATGGTTTATTAGTTTATCTTATGTGTTGTGATCAGGATTTCAATTGGATTGGGTAAAATGCTATATCAATTTACGTTATAGGGAATTTTGTGTATTATGGTATGTGAGTTTTATTGCTCATCGTTTGTTCTTTTTTCTTTGTTTGCCGGTTTCTTTTGCAAGGGATCACTACAGTTTGGGCATCTTTTTGAGTTTTAAATTGATTGAGGGTAAGATTTAGATAACAAAATTCGAAAGGAGCCGTTACTTTTCTTTTTGGAAACTAATTTAAAAGCTGTGCATAGATAGTTATCTGTGTTGAAATGTCTTGATAAAGTAGATTTACCAAATTGGAAATATCAAATTTGTCAAAAATCAGTGATGACAAAATGTTAAAGTGCTGAGAAAACAATGTTTGCATTAATTAAATGATAACATACCATTTTAAGAACCATGATTAATGCAACCTAATTGTAGTAATGATTCTTCCAACATAACTTATTTTGATGAAATTCTGACAGAATCAACGAAAATGATCACACCTGCACATTTTGATGAGTTTAAAGATTAATGGTCATGGATTTTTAGTTGAGGTACCATTGCTCTAATTGGAATAAAATTGTGGAACCATTGCTACAATTTTCTCTGATGAGTTAAGAGATTAATGGTTATGAATTTTTAGTTGAGTTATCATTGCTCTAATTGGAATAAAATTATGAAACTATTGATACAATTTTCTCTTAGTTTAATATACGTCATTTGAAGGGAATGAGCTTCTGAATTTTACATTATTCCTTTAAATAAAAATCACGTTGAATTTGTTTACCGATGTCGTTCTAAACATATGTGCAAGGACCAGTTGTATTTAAAACTTGCTAATGGCTCTTCTGGAGGCTAAGAAGGTTGCATCCCAGTATCAAAAGGAAGCAGACAAGTGCAGTTCAGGGATGGAAACATGTGAAGAAGCAAGGGAGAAAGCTGAAGCAACATTAGAGGCACAGCGGAAACAGACTGCACGTGCTGCCTCTTCCGTTCTGATTTGAAGAAGATTTCTCAAGCGGCTATAATTTCATGGCAGGTTGGTTTAAAGCAATTCCAAAAGTTGGGATCGTTTGGGATATTTTTAGGCTTTTCTGATTCTTGAAAAAACCATGGTTAAGAGTGAATTCATTATATTTTAATTTTTATTGAATTCAGGTAACCATCTTCAGTTTTTTCGGTTTGATTTAAAGGAATTTTTTAGGCAGAAAAGCTAGGGCTTTCCTGTGAGTTCTTCGGGTTGTACATCTGGGTGGCTTTAATTTGTTTAAATTTGGGGCTTTTGTGATTTGGGACTTCTAAATGGTTTGAAATTTACGTTTTTCTAGTTTCAGTTCCCACTCAGAAGTCTGTACTGCCTCATCATTAGAACTGTTTCCATCTGCTCTTCTTCTCGAAACAAGGTCGCAGATCCACAGGCCATAAAGGTATGTCATTTAATTATATATTGTATATGTATGTATTGTATTATGCATGTGTGTGAATGCTTTTTTCTCTGTTAATCTGTATTGGTTTTCTTCTGATTTAGTTAATGGAGTTTGTTTTTATTTCAGATAATTTGGTTCATGCTAAAGTTATTGAACGTACGATGGAACCAGTGATCTTTCAAAAAGGTTGGTTCTTCTATATTTTTATCCTTTTGGTCGTTTTGAATGGACTTCCTGTATTCTAACTAAAGCTAAATTGAATAGCTGTTTTTGTATACTGTATTTGCTTTGTTAAATTAGTTCTTTTTTGTTGAAAAATGTTATTTGGTTTTGCAGGTCAAAGTTTTTCAGCAAGAAAATTATCTGTCAAAATTAAATTTAGATATAAATACTTACATTTATTTAGCATTTTCAATTTGTTTTTACTTTTTGTATTGTGGTTGTAAATGTCATTTAGTGCATTGTGGTCTTAATTTAATTGCGTGGTTAGTTTTAGGATTTCTTGAGTCGAATAACAACCTGGGTGATCAAAAGGAAAAAAAACCATTTAGTCTCTGCTTGCAAGATGACTTCTTTTCATGCATGTCCTCCCTCTGCTTGAAATGTTTGTTTCAAGTAGGGTTTGGTTTCAGGAGACAGTGGTTTTTCGGATTTTGAGTCTTTTGTTTCCAGGCTGCGAAGCCCTGTGTACTCAAGGTGAGCAATTTCAATTTCTAGGGATATTGAATTAAGAGTTTTGTTTAGTTTTTCATTATTTTGGAGTTGAGTTTGGTATTTTGTTTAGGTTTTATTATATTAATTATCATAAGCTTCTTTGAGATTACAAGATGTTATTGGACACATTACTGCAATAGAACAAAAAGTGGCTGATTAGCAGGCTTGAAAACAAGTGTGAAATTACATTTCAAATATTAGGTAAAAGCATGTTAACAAATCATCTTCAAAAGTTGTAAATACAATATAATTATGATTAATGTTTCGTTTTTGGTACTTCCCTAATCCTGTGATTGAGTGCAGGTTATAGCTGAAACTGGAAAAGCTTATGTACACGACTTTCTTTATGTTAACGGCAGACCAGTTCTCATAGTGGATGCTTCTAAGCATCTTTCTGCTGTAAGTTTCATATTTTTCACCATGTCCAACTCCATACCAAATAATCTTAATATTCTTGAGGTGTTACATAAAAAATTTTATCAACAAAATAGTGTTAGTTTTTACGTCGTTTCGAAAATTATGATCAATTTTTTGCTGCGCTTGCCTTAGGTCAAGTTTTGTTTGGTACTTTGGTCACTGAACAAGAATGAGAAGCTCTGCGTATTTTTAATTGAGAAGGCGTTGGGTCCCCGCCCAGAAGGGAGCAGAGAAATACTAGGAATCTTCAATCTATGTTGGGTCCAGCAAAGGTAACAGGCATACAAAAGATTTGTTTTTTTTACTTACATTGAAAATTATTTTGTAAGTAATGGATATGGACATTCTTTTAGACATTCAAGCTGTGGGTTTTCAAACACTACAAAACATTTTTTATTTTACTCGAATCAGTCTCCAAGGAGGAGAAAGAGAAGGATCGGAATGGAAAGCAAGGCACAACATCGAACAAGCAATCTTCCTTTTTGACATTTATTTTTATTTATTTAAACTTAACACCACTTCAATAGAAAACTAAACTTTAATTAGACAAAGAGGAAGAGCAAGCATAGGAGTTTGTCACTACTCCAATGATTTGTCGGTAAAATCCTCAAACCCAATTCTCAATTTTCAGTTTTTATTTTTTATTTTTTATTTTTTATTTTGATTCTCACATCAATTAATTCCAGTAATGTTAGGGCTGAATTTTTTAGTTTAGTGATTTTTTCGCACATAACTTTTCTTTCTAATCATTTTGGGGGAAATAAATAGATATGGGTCTTCAATAAGTTATTTTTATAGTATCATAGTTTTATTTCACAATTAAATGACATCTTGCTGTTTTTGGTAGGTTTTTCTGTGAGCATATTCGCATTGCATATTTTGTTTACAAATATTCGGTTTAATGTGGTGGTAATATATGCTATGATTACCACCATAGTCCAACTGATGGATTATTAATTTGGTAAATTATTTCAGATTTAGTCTTTGCAAATCTCAGGAAGTCTAATATTAAATTGTGAAAGTTGGATTGTGGCTTAGTTGGTTCTACTTTTGCATTTCCTCTTCATTAAAATGTTTACTTACCTGCTTTTAAGCGTCTTTATTTATGTATCTATTTTTTAAAATGAATTTTAAAGATGTTATAGAAATTGGAAAGAGTAGCAGTTTGAGAACATAGTATGGGAACTTTGGGAAGGAATACTCGAAAGGAAGACTGTGACAGCCCGTTCTGGAATTTTCAAACCGTAAGTGTGAAAGGACGATTTTGCCCCTAGTATGAATTTTCGTTGTGTGGTTGTTTTTGAGCTTGGTTTGGGCTAGTTGTGGACCACACATTTCCCCACACACACACTCACCCTTTCCTTACCCTGCACCTTGTCTCGAGCCATTTCCCTCTCCCATTTCCATTCCTATTGTACGGACACACCCCAAATCTCTCCAAATCTTCACAGATCGAAGAAACAAAGTACATATTCATGCTCGTGAGGTCCATAGGAGTTCAACTATACCCATTTCAGGTAAGGATACCTTCGTTTTCACGTCGAACTCGGGATACTCGATTTTTGTCACACATTAATTCTTGTGTTTTTGAGAATTTCAAGCTTGTAAGAAGCTTGGTGAGGTCCTTAGGAGGCTCGGGGTGGTTCGTTTGAAGGTTTTGGACGTCGGGATCCTGAGTTTCGAGGTTGGCCGGAGTTGGTGGTGTTTTCCCGGCGAGATTCCGTGGATTTTACTGCTTGAAAGTGGTATGGATTTGTTCCTCTCGTTGTAAGCTTCATTTTGGTACCAATTTTGTGAAATTTGGTTGAAAAACGAAGAAGATATGAAGGTTTAAAGTTTTTACGATTTTCCGACAGGGGCGACGGTGCCGGAGTCTTGCCGGAGAAGACGACGGAATATTCCTAACGGCGTTAATGGAATCCGTTAAAGTTAACAGAATATTCCTGACGGCGTTAACTGACGCCGTCAGTGTGCCAGGCACGTGACTACGCGTGGCCGGCGTGTGGGGGCACGTGCGACGGTGAAATTTTTTTCTAAAAATATGGGGATGTTCCTGAGGTTAAGTAGATCACGTTGGTGTATTCATACACCCCATTTGAGCATTGTATGAGAAGTTATTTCATAGGGTTGGTTATGTGCTTTAAAATTAACGTTTTTATAGTTGTTTCGCATATAGGTGAGACCTATCCCGAGGACGAGCGCGGTCACTCGAAGCAAGGGGGTTACGACCCTTCTACATACCAGTGAGTGGGCTTTTGGTTTTCCGTATATACCTATATACTTGTACTTTTCCCAGAAAGTGAAATGAAACGTTTATTCGTTTATATGTCATGCATTATGTTGTCGTTTGTTTATACATTGTTAGTTGCATATGTATATATATGTGTATTGGTGCTGTGGACGCACAGGTAAGTGCCAGGTAAGTTATGGTTTATGTTTATGTTCGGTAGTGATTAGAGATGTATAGAGAGCTCATAACCTGCATCCCCGGTTTTAGTGCTCCCGCCCAGAGTAGGGTACCGTTCTTCACATGTTGTTCACCTCCCGCACCACACGCTCATCTTGGATCCAAGTTAGGTGCACAGTCCTGTCGTACAGACCACTTTAGGTGGTTCCGACTCGTAGGTGACTCGCGATTATTTGCCCAGCCTTCACGTGATCGTAGCACTTGAGCATACTTATATTACACCCAGTCTTGTCGTACAGACCACTTTAGGTGGTTCCGACTCGTGTGCAAGTATAGTTAGTGAGATGGAGATTTGAGCTCTAGATTCAGCCGTACAGGTCACGTTAGGTGACTCCGGCTGACAGATTATATGGCATTGATGTGATTTTACCTGAGCACTTTCACTTTACTTCGAGGTTTTGGCATAGCATATTTTCCGAGCATGATGTATATATATGTATATTATATTTTCTGAAAAGTATACAGATTTTACGGTGAGGGGTTAGAACTTTGTTTATGAAATGGTTTTCGAAAAGCTTTGTTTTTGCCCACTCACACTTTTGTTTTGCGCCCTTCCAGGTTCTAGTTGGCTAGCACGTTTGGTGGCTTCCCTGAGGATTTCCTCGGCATATCTGACATACTATTACCAGTGTAGGACCACCTTTGGGGGTACTTTTGTAGTATCGTTTTCTCCCGGACTGCATTAAGTCTTCGTGTTCTGAACCTTGTGTTCACACTTACGCTTGCACATGTTTGTTATTACTTTGTGTAAAGCTGGTTTTTATTTATTCGTATTATTTTTATTATTATTTTATTAGCTTCCGCACTGTGCACGTGGTTACGTCACTTCTACGTGACGGCCAGCATGCCCTGATCTCGATCGGGGTGTGTCAGTTTGGTATCAGAGCTTAGGTTAGACAATCCTGTACTTTTGTGAGTATTCTAATGATTTTGGTGTCTTCTGTCAGAATTATGTCGCCTCGTCGGGAACCACGTCGCTCTGCTGAGCCTAGCTTCCCCGATATTGCTCAGCTAGGGGAAGCTATTGTTACAACTATTCATTTGGCGATCCGCCCTCCCCAGAGGACTCTTCTGGAGACTATGTATAATTTGAAGTTGGATAAGTTCGAAGGCAACGAGGGTTATGAGGGTGCGGAACGGTGGCTATAACATATTGAGAAGACCTTTCGTGTTTTGCATAATCAGGGGAATCTCCCTGTCGAGAAATGGGTTGAGACGACATCGTGGTTTTTGGGTAAGGATTCTGCATCCTGGTGGGAGCAGGAACTTTGTCGTTTGACTCCAGCTGAGAAGACTGATTGGGATGTATTCCGAGAGTTGTTCAGGAGAAGGTTTGTGTCTCCTGAGTATATTGACCGCAAGAAGCAGGAATTCATGGAGTTGAGACAGGGGAAGTTGACAGCAAATGAGTACTACCGGAGGTTCACTGATTTGTCTCGCTATCATCCAAACGTTGCTGGTAATCCAGCGGAGATGCTTCGTCGTTTCCGTTTAGGCACTAAGAATAAGTGGCGTTCGATGACGACCACTACCCCTTGTGATACCTACCAGGAGTTTTATGAGATTCTGTTGAGAATTGAGGATTCAGAAAATATGCCGAGCGAGAGTGAGGAGGAAGAGAAAGACGGTAATCAGAGGAATGAAGATAAGGGTAAAGGTCAGGCGTCGCTCGGACCTTGTAGGACACATAACTTCAAGAGGGGTGGCACTAGTTCTAGCTCTTCTAGCGATGGTTTTAGCGCCATTGGTCAAGGTCGTGGTGGTAGGTTTGCTAGCGGTGCTAGAGGCCAGAGACAGAGTGATGCTGGTAGAGGTAGGGCCCCAGTTTGCCGTAGGTGCAATAATCGGCATTTTGGTGAATGTAGGCGAGGTAGCAGTGGTTGCTTTACTTGTGGGCAGATAGGACATCGGGCTACAAATTGTCCCCAGAGTCAGCAGAAGCCTTAGCAGACTTTTTTGCCACCACCTGTACCGATTCAGCAGATTTCTGGTCCGGGTAGTTATGGGCAGACAGGTCGAGGTGGTGCCTATTATTATCAGGGCGATGCTGTTCCTTATGCCCCAGGACAATATCAATATCCCCAGGACCCATATTCTCAGGGTGGTTATCCCCAGTATTCTGGTGGTTATATGCCGTATCCTCCAGTTCCAGCAGGTGGGTTTCAGTGGTTTCAGGGAAGACAGACTCAACAGGGGGAGATTGCTACGAGTAGTGCAGGGTCTTCGAGACAGTCTGGTCAGCCCAGTCAGGGGCGTGGCACTCAGAGTCGTGGTGGCCAGACGAGCAGAGGTCGAGGTGGGCGACAGCAAACCCAGGGACGTATTCACAACATTTCTCTGCAGGACGCTCAAAACAATCCAGATTTGATCATGGGTACGTTAAATATCCTTGGTTATTTTGCTAGAGTATTAATTGATTGTGGTGCTACACATTCTGTGATTTCTCATACATTTGCTCAAGTGACGCAACCTCGCCCCACACCTCTAGGGTATGATTTAGAGTTCGCTATGCTTAAAGGGGAAAGATGTATTGTAGATTGTGTGTACCCAGGATGTCCAGTGATAGTTGAGGATGTTATTATGCCAGCTGATCTTATCCCGTTGGATATTGTTGACTTTGATGTGATTCTGGGCACGGATTGGTTGCATTTCAATCGTGCCAATATTGATTGTTACGGGAAAATAGTTACGTTCCATCGTCCTGGATTACCTGTGGTTACTTTCGTGGGCGAGGAGAGTGGGGTGAGACATGACGTTATTTCTGCTATACGAGCGAAAAAGTTGTTATCTAAAGGTTGCCAGGAGTACTTAGCTCATGTGGTGTTGGATGAGGCTGCTCCTAGTAGAGTAGAGGATGTGAGGGTAGTCAGACATTTTCCTGATGTTTTCCCTGAGGATTTACCTGGTTTGCCGCTAGACCGAAACATGGAGTTCACCATTGAGTTGCTTCCAGGTACTAATCCTATTTCCTTGACTCCTTATCGTATGGCTCCCACTGAGTTGAGGGAATTAAAAGTTCAGTTGCAGGAATTAGTGGATAAAGGTTTTATTCAGCCTAGTACTTCACCTTGGGGAGCTCCAGTGTTGTTTGTGAGAAAGAAAGACGGAACTTTGAGGCTATGTATTGATTACCGGCAATTGAATCGGGTGACGATTAAAAACCGTTATCCATTGTCGCGTATTGATGATTTATTTGATCAGCTTCGAGGTACGTGTGTATTCTCCAAAATTGACTTGAGGTCTGGATATTATCAGCTGAAGATTAGTAGGGATGATGTTCCTAAGACGGCGTTCAGAACTCGTTATGGTCATTACAAGTTTCTGGTTATGCCATTTGGGTTGACGAATGCACCAGCTGCTTTTATGGATTTGATGAACCGGGTGTTCCAGCCATATTTGGATAGGTTTGTTATTGTTTTCATCGGCGACATTCTGGTGTACTCTAAGTCTAAAGTGGAACATGTTCGACATCTTACTTTGGTGTTGAAAAGGTTGAGGGAACACCAATTATATGCTAAGTTTAGCAAGTGCCAGTTTTGGTTAGACCAAGTTGCGTTTTTGGGGCACGTCATTTCAGCTCAGGGTATTTTGGTGGATCCTCAAAAGGTGGCAGATGTGGAGAAATGGGAGCAACCGCGAACCGTCACTGAGGTGAGGAGTTTCATTGGTTTAGCAGGGTATTATCGATGGTTTGTTAAGGATTCTTCTGTTTCAGAGGCTCCCCAACTCATCTTTTAATACAATCGCCTACCTGGTTTTTGTCAAACACTACAATTAATTTCAATCTGTTATTAATTCTTTTGTTAAATTTAAATCAAGACTATAGATAAATATTTATACTTTATGTGCAAATACATATATGATACTGTCTATACAGTTTGTATAATGTTGGTAAAAATATTGAGTGTTTTTTGTGTGTGTACAAAATGGACAGTGTGTTCATGAATACGAAACATGAGACGTGGTTTACTTCATATGGCAAAGACAGGTTAGTTTGATTGTAATTGCTTTTATGTGCTAAATTGTTTGGCTGCAAAATACCAAAATGTGTCCTTAAAGAAGGATGAGAATCTTTGTTGATTATGATTCTCATTTGAAATAGCTCTTTACGAGCCCTTGCAAGCGATCTCTTTACTATTTATATTATGCAGATTGTCACTTTGATAAGAGAGTCTTCCTGACGTTAGGGAAGATATGAACATCAACGTTTCTGAAGAACTGCTCAAACTAAGTGTGGACTTTGCCCACTATGTCTCATCTCAACCTCCATACCACACAAGTATGATTAGCAAGTGCAATGTATATTAGCTTTCAGAATGTTGCTCCCGACGTAGGGTATGTGAATCAATTTTGAATGAATTTTATGAATATAGAAAAAAGAATTACAACTTTCATAAGATCACAACTAGAGTTGATGAAGGAGGAAAATTCTCTCTCCTTCCCTTTCCTCATATTTGAACGGTTACGGTTTAGTCACGTCAACATCTTATATTAATTTTTTTTATAGAGACAATAAGACAAAAAACAATATGTGAGAAAATGGGAGGGAAGTGGATGAGAATAGGGGGGGAGAGAATCCTCCTCCGTTGATGAAAACCAGAAAACTGAAAAAGTGAGTTTAGTAAGCCGAACCAACTGTTAATCTTCAACACCTTACCCATCCAGATTTACTCTAACTTAAAGGTTCAAAAATCGTAAAAATACTTGAAAAAAACTAAAAAGTTAGTATGGAGGCTTTTGATGAACTTAGTCACTTTTTTGTTTAAAAATATGGAGAGAAATTAAAGTGAGAAAACTTGAAGAAGATCATCGGTGGGCTATAAGATCTGTATTTTCATGCTAAAAATTCAACTGCCTCAGTCAATAAATTCTAGGCACAGAAGAAGTCTCAAATTGTTGAAAATGCTAGTGGGTAGTGAATGCCCACAATACTTTGGCAGAAGTTTTCAATGCTCATGCAAAGGGAAATTGAATTTGTATATGCATGGAGGTTGAATTGTCAAAGGAAGTGTTGTAAACTTCAATGTGCAGTTAATGCATCAGTTTGGAGTTGCTCTATAAATAGAGCACTCCGTATGCTTTCAATAGATAGAAAAACATACAGACAGAAAGAAGAAAAGATCAATAACATCATCTATTCCTCCGTATTTATTTGTTATCCTTTTGTGCTATAGTTTCAGTGTGACATTTTACATATGTCTCGCACCTATCATTAAAAAAGTTCTCTCTAACTTTTACATATTTATAACACGTTATCAGCACAAATCTCTAAAATATAATCCTTCTCTTATTTCGCTTCGCCGAACGAAAGAAAGAAAAAATGTTTCCCCTAAGGTTTTTATTGTTCATCTTCTTCCTCTGCCTCAATTGCGCGGTATACCTTCGCAACAAACTGTTTGCTCCATGCCTGGTCTTAGTTCTCAACCTAACGGTTACATACATCTTTGATTTCTTATTTGGTGTAGAGATTGATTACTAGCCCAGTATTTATTTATATTAATTTTACTGCAATCTAAGATGGTGCGGTACAATCGCTCATCTTGAACTGCAAATTAATTCTTACTGCGATCTAAGACGGTGCGGTATCATCGCCTATCTTGGACTGCAGATCTAATTTTACTGCGAATTTTAGGTGAAATGGTATAATCGCCCACCCTACCCTGCATATTTAAATTTGCCAGCCGTTTAATTTCATTGCAATTTTAGGTGGTGCGGTATAATTGCCCACCCTACTCTGCGTATTTAAATTTTCTTCCTACTTGAGTGGTGTGGAATAATCACCAATTCTATGTTACATTATTTTAATGCGAATGGTGCGGTACAATCGCCATCCTCACTCACTTTGAAAATCTCGAGCCAAAAGTTTCGAGTACTTATTATTTTGGCCTGAAGATTAAAATGAAAAATTTGTAAAAATCAGAAGTTCTAACATTATATTCTTCCAGGAATACATATTATTGCAAGTTCTTACAAATCTCATTTTCTTCCAGAAAAGAAAATGGCGAACTTGGCAAAGTTTGAATTTGCTGCCCTGGATATTACTGGAATGAATTACCTTACCTGGGTACTGGATACCAAGATCCATCTGGAAGCAGGGAATCTTGGAGATACCATCAAGGAAAAAAGCAGCTCATCCTCTCAAGATTGGGCAAAAGCCATGATTTTCATGCCTCTGATGTGCTCCTATAGCAGCAGTATAGAGCATGACACTACACTGTGTACAACCAACTGATATCTATGCTCTTAGTAGCTGAACATAACAATGAGCTCTTGATGAAAAACCATCATTCCCGACCTACTAGATCTGCACGATTCCCAGAAGTGAATGTTGTTTCCTTCGAAGTGAACGTCACATCTTCTGGTGGTGATAATCATAAACGAGGACGTGACCACAAGCGAGGTCGGTGGAATAGGAAAGGAAAGAACCATAGATTTCTATTTCGCAACCAGATTTTGAGGCATAATTCAGGCCCGAGCTTTAAAAATTTGAATCGCCACAAGGGCAAAGTTCATATGAACAATGCTCCCAGAAACTCTGAATGAGCCTGCCATAGGTGTGGTGGCAATGGGCATTGGGCACATACTTGTCGTACCCCAAAACATCTAGTGGATCTGTATCAAGCCTCCCTCAAGGAGAACGGTGTCAAGACTAATTTCCTCGACCAGGCTAAACCAATGGATATACCTGATCCAATGTTTGACTTATCAGGGCAGTTGAACACAACCCACCTAGATGTTTCAGACTTTATTGTGGAAAGGGGGAGTGAAGTATACCGGTCCGACTAAATTGTTTATGTTTGATGTACTTTTATTATGCTGAAAACTAGCATTTCAATTCAATAAAAGTGGCATTTCCTGTTATAAATTGTTTGTTAACTGTGATTCCATTTACTCAGAAAGCATGGATAAAAACTGTGGTTATTCTCAGAACATGAGAAATGGCAAAGATATTTGTCTTGCAGACATCCCAACCACACATACAATACTTCATGATCGAAAGTATTTCTCAAGCTTAATACTTACAATAGTAGGGGTAACAACAATATCAGGACCTTCAGATGTAATTGAAGGCTTAGGGAAAGCCCAGTTATGTTACCAAATGGAACAATAATGTCTATACAGAATGCGTTGTACGCTACTCGATCTATTCGAAATTTGTTGAGTTTCAAAGACATACGTTTAAATGGATGCCACATTGAAATGAAAAGTGCATAAAATGTGGAGTATCTATGCATTACCTCCACTGATACCCAGAAGCGTATATTGGAGAAGTTGCGTGGTTTGTTGAGTGAATTGTATTATACATACATAAGGACAATTGAATCACATACTGTCATGAACCAGAAGTTCATTGATTCAAAAGTTTACATGCTTTGGCATGACCGTCTGGGTCATCCAGGATCTATCATGATGCGTATGATCATTACTAACTCTAATGGACATGCATTAGTGAGCAGACACATTGCTATCACAAATGATAACCCTTGCAAAGCTTGTTCTCAAGGGAAGTTGGTAATTAGACCATCACAACTAAAGGTTGATGCTGAATCCCCATCATTTCTGTAAAGAATTCAAGGGGATATTTGTGGGCCTATTCAATTGTCTTGTGGACCATTTCGATATTTTATGGTTTTGGTTGATACATCTATCCGATGGTCACATGTTTGTCTCTTGTCTACTCGGAATGTAGCTTTTGTGAGACTTCTTGCTCAGATAACTAAATTACAAGCATAGTTCCAAGATTATCCCATTAAGTCAATCCGACTTAATAATGCCGGTGAATTTACGTACCAAATCTTTGATGATTACTGCATGATACTAGGCATTGATGTTGAACACACTATTCTTCATGTCCATACTCAAAATAGTTTAGCAGAAGCATTGATCAAACGGCTTCAGTTAACAACTCGCACTCTTGCTTATGAAAACCAAATTGCCAGTCTCTGCATGAGGACATGTCATCTTACATGGTGCATCATCGGTTCGATTGAGACCTATAGCCAACCATCAATATTCCTCAATACAACTCGTGTTTGGACATTAGCCAAACATTTCCCATTTACGAGTTTTTGGTTGTGTTGTTTATGTGCCTATTGCACCGCCACAACGCACTAAAATGGGGCCTCAGCGTAGACTGAGAATTTATGTGGGTTTTGATTCACCATCTATCATTAGATATTTGGAACCCTTGACAGGTGATATGTTTATAGCTCGTTTTGCTGATTGTCACTTTGATGAGACAGTTTTCCCGTCGTTAGGGGGAGAAAAAGACCGTTCCAGAAGAACGAAAAGAGCTGACATGGTTTCTTCCCACCTTGTCTCATTTTGATCCTCACAACATTCAATGTGAAAATGAAATGAGAATGATTGTTCATCTTCAAAGCATTGTCAATCAAATGCTAGATGCATTTAATGATGCTATAAAAGTGACAAAATCACATATATCAGCTGCAAATGCACCTGCAAGAATTGATATCCCTGTTGGACAAAATAAAGTGGCAGCGAATGATTCATCTGGTGCACACCTGAAGTGTGGTAGACCCCCAAGTTCAAAAGATTCAACCCCTCGAAAGAGAAAGTCGAGAGCACAACTAAATCCAAATGAAATCATTTGGGAAGAGAAAATGAATGACAAATCCATAATTCATGATTCTGGACTTCCAAAAAAAGAAAATGTCCTTGATGAGACACATGTCCCTGAAGAGACAGAAATATATGAATGCAAAGAAATCTCCATAAATTATGCACGTACAAATGAATTGTGGGATCATAATGAAATAATCATCAATGATATGTTCGCATTCGCAATAGTCATTGAAATCATCTTAAGTGATGATATTGAGCCCGACTCTATTGATGAATGCAAACAGAGATAGGATTGGCCTAAGTGGAAAGATGCAATCCAGGCATAATTAAATTCCTTGGAGAGGTGGAATGTTTTTGGACTAGTAGTCCAAACCCCGCCTGATGTAAACCTCGTGGGTTACAAATGGGTATTTACAAGGAAACACAATAAGAAAAACGAGATTGTAAGATATAAAGCACGACTCGTTGCACAAGGCTTTTCTCAAAGACCTGGAATTGATTATGAGAAGACATACTCTCCTGTAATGGACGCAATTACGTTCCGTTACTTAATAAGTTTAGTGCTTTCAGAAAGAATTGACATGCGACGATGGATGTCATCACTGCGTATCTATATGGAGAATTAGATACTGACATATATATAAAAGTCTCAAAAGGACTTAAGTTGCCTGAAACAAGAAACAAACCACGAGGTATGCTCTCGATCAAATTAAGGCGATCATTGTATGAGGTGAAACAATCTGGACGAATGTGGTATAATCGTCTCAATGAGTATTTGATCAAAGAAGGGTATATTAACAATGTCATTTGCCCTTGTGTGTTCATTAAGAAATTCAATTATGGATTTGCTATAGTGACAATATATGTTGATGATATGAACCTAGTTGGAACTTCTGAAGAGCTCAATAAAACTGCTGAATATTTGAAAAGCGAATTTGAAATGAAAGACCTTGGAAAAACAAAATTTTATCTCGACCTGCAGATCGAGCATTATGCTAGTGGAATTTTGGTCCACCAATCAGCTTACATTGAAAAAATTCTGAAGCGATTTGGTATGGACAAGGCTTATCCACTCAGCATGTCAATGTTCTCGTTCTTTGGACGTTAACAAAGATCCATTCCGTCTAAAAGAAGATGATGAGCTGGTCCTTGGTCCAGAAGTACCATATCTGAGTGCAATAGGTGCTTTGTTATATTTAGCACAATGTACTAGATCAGATATAGCTTTTTCAGTCAACTTGTTAGCAAGGTATAACTCTGCTCCAACAATTCGTCATTGGAAAGGTGTTAAAGATGTATTGCGATACATTCGTGGGACAACATACATGAGTCTCTTCTATTCAAAGAACTTCACAAATGACTAGGTCCTTGTTGAATATGTAGATGCTGGTTTCCTCTCTGATCCTCATAAAGCCTGTTCACAAACTGATATGTGTTTAAGAATGGAGATATAGCAATCTCATGGCGCTCAACCGAGCAAACATTAGTTGCTACATCTTCAAATCATTCAGAAATACTTGCTTTACATGAAGCAAGTCGTGAATGTTCTTGGTTAAGATCAATGATCCATCATATTCGGAATTCATGTGGTCTAACTTCGAAGACAAACAATCCAACTGTTATTCATGAAGATAATGCAGCCTGTGTTGCCCAACTGAAGGAAGGATTCATCAAGGGCGATAAGACTAAACAAATATCTCCAAAGTTTTTCAGTGCACATAAGCTTCAGAAGGCTAAAATTATTGAAGTCAGACAAATCCTTCTAATGAAAATCTGACATATTTGTTCACTAAATCTCTACCAAAATGCATGTTTCAGAAGTTAGTGCAAAGTATCGGATTACGTTGACTTACCAAACAGCTAACTTTGGAGAATGCAGAATCAGGAGGAGATACATATCAGGGGGAGTGTTCATGATACATGCTTGTTGTACTCTTTTTCCTTCGACTAGGATTTTTTCCATTGGGTTTTTCCTATCAAGGTTTTAACGAGGCAACATAAGCATACTTGACACTATATCAACAATCCAAGAAAAGTTGTACTCTTTTTCCTTCGCTATGATTTTTTCCCACTGGGCTTTTCCAAGCAAGGTTTTAACGAGGCAACTCATGTTGATATGTGGGCATCCAAGGGGGAGTGTTGAAAATGCTAGTGGGTAGTGAATGCCCACAGTACTTTGGCAGAAATTTTCAATGCCCATGCAAAGTGAAATTGAATTTGTAAATGCATGGAGGTTGTATTGTCAAAGAAAGTGCTGTAAACTTCAATGTGGAGTTCATGCATCAGTTTGTAGTTGCTCTATAAATAGAGCATTCCGGATGCTTTCAATAGACAGAAAAACATACAGATAGAAAGAAAGAAAGATCAATAACATCATCTATTCCTCCGTATTTATTTGTTATCCTCTTGTGCTATAATTTCAGTGTGACATTTTACATCTGCCTCGCACCTATCATTAAAAAAGTTATCTCTCTAACTTTTACATATTTATAACACAAATTTGAAACTGCTTTTTTGCTCGATTAGGACGTGACAAAATATTTGTTTAAAGCCAAATTAGTTTAATTTTCCGGCAAGCTAGCACTAGCACATCGTTGAGTACGACCAAATCAACAATTGATCTTATAAGCATAACTATGCAAGTGTGCGCCGGTTGCAGTTGGCAGTTGAACGTTGACCATTAAATGCTAAGCTTCTCTCTGAAGGATGACCACTCCATGTATATCCTATTTAATTTCTTTGACCCAAATTTCATATATAAATAAATGGAATATTGCGAGTAGGCTTCTGGATCTGTACTAAATAGAATATGAAAATATAGAACAATAAGTTAAATGAGTGAGAGATTTAAATTATATCATCTTTGAGGTTAAATTAGACACGTCTTAATCCGTCAAGTAGTAGGACACATGAAACTCCTAATAAGTAGAGAACAATTTATATGAAACAGGTACAATGTTAATTGGCGTTCCATGCCAATAACATAAAAACATATGAACAAAAGCTTACACATATCTTTATTTTATTAGAGTGGAATGCCATCATAGTAGTATAGGAAAGGGATCATCTCTGGATCTATTCCGCCAAATCCTACCAATCAACAAATTTGGACCCTTAAAATTTGATCCAACGACTAAAAACAATGAGCTCTTTAAAAGTTATAATAACTTTAACTGTTTGATCAAATTTCAAAGGTCTGAATTTGTTGATTATTAGGATTTGGTGGAAAGGATCCAGAAAGTATCCCTTGCCATGCATGTCCTTCTCCAATAAGTGGGTGACAAATAAACCTTCAAAGAAGCAAGCAGAGCCATGCATATTATATATATGGTTGACCATTAATCGATATTGGTGACAACAGATCACCCGTACTTATCCTCTCATGCTTTGATTTGTTGCAAGAAATGGATAGAGAACTCTAGAAATGAAATGGCTCACGTTGCCGCTGCCATGTATACCACAAAACTATGTAATCCAATTCTTATGACATATTTCACATCCATGCATATATGTATATACGTAACACTCAACGCAATAACACCGTTACTTTTCAACCAGATTATTGGGGTAGGTATATGACTCTTGATAGTGATCAATGGAGTTATGGTGGGCATTCGATCACGTCCTAGCTAATACCGAGGGCATTTATATCGTAGCCTAAGGTCAAATGAGACGACCATGTATTTGATATATGGAAGATAGAAGAATTCTAAACCAAACATATTGTATGTGGTCCAAATTTTGGTGTTAAGATAAGAGCAATTAGAGTGATGAATAAGAATAAGGTAAGTCTAAAATACGGAACTAGCGTTTGCTTCGAGAATTTACTTACCAGAGAGAAAAGAAGCAAATGTTATAAAATGGTTAGGTTAATTAACGTATAAGATAGGAATTCTGAGAAACACGAAAATGATTATGACCATAAAAAATGGAGAGAAGAATTGAAGTTGTGGATACAAAATACGCTCTAAGAAACTGAAGTTCGTAAAATATCAACCATTTCATTCTTTAGAAATCGAATTTGGATGATTGTAGTGTATTCAAATATGCTTTTCCGAAACCAATACTAGATAGCATATATGCAATAATGATGGAGAGAAATTTTACAAAGTTGACTCAGAAAAGAAGGGATTCCGCTAAAGAAATAGCCTTATCGTGTGTTTTTGCATCAACTAATGTCCTGGTTATATGCAACAACTGAGTCGGTCTTTTCCTTTGTGTAAAAGGAGAGAGATCACAAACTCAACCTTTCCATACAATACCAAGTTATTTCTCTACGCGTTTAATGTACCATCAGAAACTTTTATGGGTACCAAGAACACAAATTATGTAGTAGGTTATATTAACAGAAAATAAAAAATTTACATGTTAAACAAAAACATCACTTGTTCGTGTTTTGGATATATTGAAAAATTGCTCATCTACTAGGTACACAACTTCCTAAATTAGTCGTCACATTGCACGTGGTGTTAGTGTGTTACTGATAGGATTTTTACCACCTGCATAAATAGAGATAAAAACATTTAAAAATACTTGTAGGAGAACAATGTAATTGTAGTATAAACAACTCAAGTAAGGTTGTTCTCCACGGAATTATTTAAAACAATTTATGTAAAAACCAATTCTTAATTAATTACTTAAAACATAGTTTAGAAAAAGTTGATTTTGTAATTTAATATTAAAAATGATTTTCATAAAAACAATATAATAAATTGGCAAGAATACAAATTTAAGGAAACCAAATTGCAAATTTGAAAAACAATTATAAAAGAACACTAGAGTTCCGCTGTCATCTTAACAATCCTATGTACTTTTACTAATTACTTATGAATTACACATGCAACTTTGAAGGTTAAGCTTTCCTAATGCAAATTATCCTCGTCATATTCAAGCAAGAACGTATATCTAACATGCAATCCATCTGTGATATTCAAATCAAATATGAACATGTAAAACTCATTAAGCTTTATGAAAACCCTTTGAAAAACCATGCAACCCTTAAGACATATTCATCCTAAGTGAAATTATAATTTTTAATCACAAGAAATCATGCTCAATTCTCTGGTGATATTCCGACTGAATTGCATCCAATTACCTGTCTAAACATCCTAATGGTCGCAATCATTAACAAAAATAGATAGTTTAAACACAGTAATTAATAATTCAAAATATGCATGCATAGTATCATAAGCAGTTAAATAAAGACTATATATTCATGTTAAGGCTAGTGGCCTTGCCTAGCAAAAGAAAGTTAGTTCCACATGATCATAATTAAAATCAAAAGAAATATTATTAAGAAAAAAGATAGAAAACACATTGAAAGAAGAATATAAATTGCTAAAGCCTAGCCAAGTTCTCCAAATTGATCCGTATAGAACCTCTAATAGCCAAATAAGCCTTATTTACACTATTACAAATTAAAATCCTTCCTAAAAAGGTCTTCTAAAAACTAGGATACAAAATAAATTAAGAAAAACTAGGTAACAATTTCCCAGTCAAACATGGAGAAATTGACCAGTTACAAAATAGACACGTTTAGGGCCTTAGACACCACCTTAGATGCCAAAAAGCCCAAATAAGCACAAAACATCACTTTGACAGCTTCAAGCACTAATTCTTTAATTCATCGTCATAAATTAACTGCTTAGTAGAAAATTTTGAAACTTTGATACGAACAAGTTGAAAAACTCGCAAACATTCTCCAATTGGAATCATTCCAAAATTCATCCATAGGGCACTTTTTGCTCAAAAAGAAGCCTCATGTCCTACAATGGAAACATAAATTGAAATATCAAAATAATTACCAAATATACTAAGATCAGGGTTAAAATATATAATATAAAATTGATTCATTAATTACTAATTAGTTAATCCATTCAGATTATAACACGTGTATCTAACTACCCCAGATTCACAAAATATTAACCATATTATCGACTAAATCATAATACGTAAATTAACCACACTAACATAACAGTATGACCATTGCACATATGTTTCTCCACCCAATAGTATCTATTAGTATGGAATCCACTAAGTAAACTTTTCTCCCTAAATGAATATATAATAGCAGTTCTCATCATGATTAATCTTGTCCATGTCATATGACCAAGATACAAATTAAAGTACGAAATTTGCTTAGTCATTCGAGCATCGGATGCTACAATCTCATGATCTTAGATCCATTAAATGTCGACAGTATGATTCCTGTCCCCAAATTATTAGGATTAAGGTACACTCAATACATACTTACATATATATATATATATATCCAGTACATATTACCAAGTTTTGTTTAATCAAGTAACAACAAAATTACAGAAAATTTATTATCTTCATCTCTAAATGTTTTTTTTTTTTTAATATCTATAACCACGCGATTTGAAATTAAAAACTCTCATTTACAAGTGAAGATAAATAACATTTGACTGTAGTACTAACTGACTTTAAATGTATAACCAAGAATCATTACTTTTATAATAATGTTACATGTAGCCCATTGACAACTCAAAATATTGTTATTACTTCTCATCAAGGTAAAATCTTAGTTTGTGATGACTCTGAGTCAATGTAGTTCAAATGGTTTCATTCTTAGTTTTTGATAAACTCTGTAGGCTCATTATGGTTCATCGCTAACATCACTAATATAGTCTCAATTTAACTACATATTATTAAAGCTTCGTTTAGTATTGTTCTTTTCACCAAAAGTTGTTTCACTTTAAAATTAAGCAGTAAAAAAAGTGTTTGGTAAAATTAAATATTATGTTTATTTTGAAAGTAATGGCCTCTTGACAATAGTTTTTAAAAGCATTTTTTGTGAAAAGCGAAGTTGAGCCTTTAATGAATATTTTCAATTTCTATAATAGTCTCATTAGTTTTTTTTATTTTTGTTAAATGACATTATTTGTATTTCCACACACATTTTATCTTCTATAAAACAAAATGATGACTGCCATCTACCACTACAAACACTAACATTACACCACCACCGTCCTTAATTACACCTTCATTGTTGCCACCACCACCACCTCCTCCTCCACCACCACAATCACCACCACAACCTTAACCCCTACCACCATTGTTACCCCTGCACCCAAACCAACACAAATCACTACTAAAATTACCACCATAACCATACCATTGCCCCACCACCACCACCATTATTGTCGCCACCATCCCCACTACCATGTCCATTTTTTGTCATTATATATAATTTTATCACTTTTACATTAAGATATACCAAACACTCTACACTGCTTTTCATATTTACGGTATTTTGAAAAATGCAGTTTATCGCACACTTATATGCTTTATTTTACAGCTGATTATTCTTAAAGCACATAATAAGTTTTTCAAAAAAAAAAAAAAATAGAAAATTAGAAGTAAACCTCTCACATATAAAGTATATGGTATTTTGTATATTTCTATTGTAGATATTTTATCTTCGAACCATTTTAATCCTGAATTAGTTATTATCATGTAAGAATTTGGATGATAACTCATATGGGAGAACTGTAAAGAACGCGGAAAAAGAAAAAAAAGAAAGAACCGAAAATTGAAGAACCACCACAACTATCTGTAATATTACACCGGCTAGTACAAAGAAAAATTCCTAAAATAAATTAGTAAAGTATAGAAGAATCAACAAGACTAATCAAGAAAGATGATACATAATTACATATGAAATGAAAAATTAATTATGGCTTGCGCTTCTGCGTATAGATGTAATCAATATGAGCCGCAAGAGTTCTTCTCATTAGGCACTCATCTTCCCCAACTCCTTCACAACTTTCCTCCACCATGGCTTTTTCTACCTCAACATCCTTCAACTATATAAAAAAAACAAGATCACAAAAAACAAAGATTAGCAAAAACCCACAAAAAATGTACCACAAAGTTAGCTAGTTTATAATATGGTTTTGGAAGAGGAATTATAATTAGTGATAACTAATTACCTCATGTTGAACTTTCACTGCACTGACATCACAAGAAGAAGAAGGCAATGGCCGCGCCGTCGTGCTGAATAATGAGAGGAAGAGGAGGAGGGCAACCACACAGAGGCTGGTGAGCTTGGACGGCATGTTTGATTAAAACGATGACCTGGGAGCTAGCTAGCAGTATTGTATGGTGAGGTGAAACTGTGGACGACTATATATAGACGATGAAGAACAGCAGAAGGGCAAATGTGGAATTTTGAATATTAGTCCGATGACTCGTTTCCGCCCACTGCTAGTCGTTGACCATTTCTAGAAGATTATATAGCCGCAATTGTATTTAAGTTATGTTAGGTATAAGCTTTTTTTTTTTTTTTTTTTGTTTTGGTCAAATGGTAAAATTCATTACCAAGAAAACAAGTACAATAAAGTCCCATACACTGGTTAACTACAACAAAAGAAAAAGCCACAAACACACAAAAGACAAAGCCACAAGGCAAGCCTTAGAGCCCAGCCCACAAAAAACAACAATACAGGAGAACCTAAAAAAACTACCATTCCTGTAGTTGCAACCGCCGTCGCCATCACCAGAAACTGCAAAACGAACTTCACGAACTGATACCTCCCATGAGCACCTTGGATCACACCATCAAGAACTCCAAAAGTGGTGAAGAACAAAGTCACCACATCCTCCAAGGACCATCTCAAGTACCGCCACCATGAAACCAAAGAAGCACGTAGGAAGACATAACCCACGAGCAACAACGCCAATAAAGGCGAACATTGGGCAAGACCAACAAGGGCCAACAAGGGTGGTGGTACGAACACCCTAGCTAAAACTCTACACACCCTCTCGTAGATCTGTGACAAATCACGAAAAATAGAGACGGTACCCGAACAGAATTGAGGATTGAACAAGAAAAGATGGAAGGGGATGATGGAGATTTTGAAGGGGAATGGGTTGGGGAGGATGGAGGAAAAGGAGGATTGGGAATTAGAGCTCAAAATGGTAAGATTAAAGGCCAAAAGAGAAAGGGGAGGAGAAGATCTTGAAAGGCAGGGCCGGGAAAAATTGCAAGCTACTAGAAAAGCAAAGAAAGGAAGAAAAGACAAGAGAGACATGGGACTGCCACCGACCCTAGCAACACCTAGGGACAGCGGCAACGCAGAACGATGGAATTGAGGACTACTCACACGAGGCGGTGAGAAATACTCTCACAAAAGAAGAGAGTGGTTTATCGAAATTGATACATGTTAGGTAAAAGCTTCTATTACGGCATTTTGAATAGGGATGTCATGACATTTTTTATTTGAGCAGATTTCTCTTTTTGATTTTCTTTAAAATATAAATAACAGTAGATGAACCAAAACGGTTTTTTTTTTATTTTTTTATTTTTTTTATATTACAGATAGTGTGAAGAAGGAGATCGAATCTACAGTTTCAAATACAAGAGTAAATACTCTCAACCACTTGAGTTCAGAGGCAGACTCACCTTGGGTCAGCTGACCCCCCCAAACTCGAGAAATTCTCCATAGAATGACTGAGTGCTGCCCTTTGAAAATCTAAGATGCCCTTGAAAGCTAGCCTCCAACCAATCGGCGAATTGCCTCTAGGGGTACTTGGCAGGATAACTGCTAACCTCATGCCTTTGTATGTTTTGTTATGAGCATCTTTCGATATGCTCACTCGACATATGTTAACATTTGTTGGCATGATCGCTCAAAATTTATCGACATATGTTGATAGGTGTGCAATATAACTTGGAAAATGACCTCATGCCTACCAAGGTTTGATGAAATGCTAATTTTCATGCTACACCGTTATAAAAAATTTGTGCTTTGTGTGTGCTATTCATATTGATCCCCCATGAATAATATTTCTTAGATCCACCACTGCTTGAGTTATAAATTATTTACAAGTGAGTAAGACTTAGCATTTAACGATAAGGTATTCATTCAAACAACCAAAAAACTAGAGAGCAAAGATATTTTTACGTATCACGTTTATTTGCCACATTGTAAATTTAAGTGTTCTACACATATGTCATTCGCTCATACAAGTTTGATATACTGAGTCGCATTAAGCTAATATATTCACGTTTGATTGTTGATGATTATTTAGTCTGATTTAAATCTTCAATTTGTTAAAAATAATTTTGAGTTTAAATCTCATAAACTATAATTATTTTATTAATATTGAAGTGCAATCCCGTATCGAGTCCGATAGATCACTGTCGGCAATGTGATCCATCAATTTTAAGCGACTAGTTATTTATTCATACTGTTTCTTTCGTCCCCATTTCTAAAGTCGAAACTATGCAAATGCTTAATTAATATTATTTTTAGTCAAAATAATTAATACTTTTGAGCATATTAGTTTATTGGTAAAATTTTTATATTCTGCTAGTAGAGCCCAAAATTCCAAATAAACACCTCCACGTGAAGTTGTGAACATACAAATAAATTATACTCCGCGGGTGTACGTTGACCGACAGATTTCACATACGCGTACGTTGGCAAAACAAAAGAACGTAAGCAAATATGCATGTCTGTTCCAAGAACCATGGTTTTGTCTAAAATTAGAGTAATTTAATGATATTAAAAAATGGATTAGTCCAAAACCATCACAAAGTTGGTGTTGCAGGATGTAATTAAGAATGTACTGTTTAATTGACCATTGAAAAAACACACAAAAGTGGGAAACAAACTATTGAAAAAATACGATTAGTCACGAGAATGTCTATCAAAACAGGGTATACAAATGTGAAGAAAAACCTTCCCAAAGAAAGACTCATCAGTTATTCTTTTTCTAAGTGATGGAGAAGAAGGCTCTCCACCCTATCCCTACCTTCCCATCACTGCTTCCCATCATCTCTCTTGGTGAATCTTAATCGGAAACCCAAGATTGCCTTGTATCAGGTGTCGGTTGTTGGTGACCTTAGATGGTTCCTTGAGTGCATTTTTTTTTGCGAGATTTGTGACCCTTTGTGGTTTCTGTACGGTTTAATTTCAATTTTTCCATGGTTAAGGTTTGAGTTCCAGGCTTGGGAGAATGGATTCTTCAGATCTCCTCATCGATGAGGAGTCTATGGACTATCTCTTAATAACCTTTGATGATAGTCTGGATCTTGAAGAGAGAATTACAGAATCAGTTCATCTGGTGGGTCTCTCATCATTGATGTGGAGCCGTCCCAACTGATAGTGAAGGATGTGCATAGAAGTCTATGGAGGAAAATGGATAACATCAAGGTTTCCAGAGCCAAACTGAATGTCTACTCTATTCAGGTGGAGGATGAGAAAGTGCTAGAAGAATCTGGAAGGTAATCCCTGGTTTATCAAAGGTGCACCCTTTACTGTTAAATTTTGGCCTCTTTATCAATCGCCAGATGAAATTAGTGGGAATCATGCCATTTTTTGGGTTCAAGTTCATGGAATCCCGAGGAATTATTGTATTGTTAAGAATGCTCATATTTTGGGGGCTAAAATCGGTTCGGTGCTAGAGGTTTAGGACCTAACAGTAACTGGGTTTCGTGGGTTCCTTCGCATTATAGTGGATCTCAATACTACTAGGCCTCTCCTTACGAATTTCACTATGCCAAGTTCTACTAATGGTAGTCGTACCTTCCGCCTGAAATATGAGGAGATGAAGGATTTTGTTATAACTGTGGGCGGCTCGGCCATGTCCACAACTGCTGGTGGAAGGCCCCTATCAGTAAAGATAGGGAGAACCGATACAACTTGGAATTACGAGCAGTAGGGATCCCGAAAGCTATGACAAGCCTTTTCCCTGACCATATACCTCATCCTATGTCTGGTAGTGCCAATGACATTCAATGGTGGAGGAGGTGGGAATTGGAGTCACTGCACGATGATGCTAATGTGGATAAGGAGGTATATGTTTGTGCGCCTGGAAAAATCATTGGGAGCAGCAGGAATTCTGGTATTCAGGCTGTACCCCATTATGTTGCTTCTGGGTGCAACGTGACCAACTCTGTGGGTTTAGCCTTACAAGACGGTACGAGAAGTTCTAAGGAGTTGAGAGGTATGCCACGAAAGGTATCTTTACTGAATTAGGGCAATATAGATCATCCAGACAGTTTTGGGACACATTATCACAATGGGACCCTTACCCTTGCTATCAATGGACTGTCTCTGGAGAAAAATTGGTTTGATCCAAGAAAAGTCCCATCTTAGGCCTTTACAAATGCTACTGATCTGCTGGCAAGCCCATTTGAAAATAAAGATATTAAGAAAGGCAAGGTGGCTAAGCCTAGTGGGCTGCTAAGAATAATGGAATTAGAAAATGGGGAAAGCCTACCTTATCCCTCTCAAACGGTGGATGACTCTCAACACTCCCGCGTGGAAGTTGATAACCTTACTATTAATGAAAGAGCTGTTTATGTTAACGATGCCACCTCTAAAAGGAAAAATCGGGATGAACTCCACTAACCTGAGAAAAGATTGAAAGCAGTGAATTTTATTGGTAAATTCTCACACTCTGCCATAATCAACCGTAGTGGTGGTGGTAAGCGTGGTCGTGGAAGACATAGGGGAAAAATGTTAGGACTCAGGAAGTATACTAAGGTTGGGTAAGAATGAAATCTCAAGGAGGTGCCTGTTAGCCCTTCCAAGGAGATGCAAGAAGCTGAGAGATTGCGATGGCTGGGTAAAAACAATGCAATGGTCAAAACTCAAGCACAATCGGTAGAGGTTGGCAAGTTCCAGCCCTACTGCAAACAATGAAGATCATAGTTTGGAACTGCCGAGGGCTTAGGAACCCTCAGAAAGTTCAAGATTTGCTTAGTTTCATTAAGCAGAAAGCTCCCAATTTGGTTTTCCTATGTGAAACCAAATGTAGTGTCGAAAGTATTTAAAAAATTCAATTGCGTTGGGGTTTCTTGCATTGTTGGGGGGGGGGGGTAAGTTCCAGAGGTAAATCTGGAGATGTTGGTTTTCTTTGGAATGAAGAACTCAAAGTGCATGTATTATCATTTTTTCTTTACCACATTGATGCCGAAATTAATGGTATAGGTGATAAGGAACATTGGCGTTACACTAGCTTTTACGAATATCCAAACACTTTGGATCGTGCACAATCCTGGTCTCTTCTTCAAAACCTTGCTGGTGTTAATACACTTCCATGGGTGTGTGATGGATACTTCAATGAGATCCTAAAGCCAATGATGCGAAAATTACTTAACACACAAATTAAACCCTCTTGTTGACAATTGTAGTAGATATGTAAGTAGGGATCGTTCTTAAACCGGGGATTAGGAGGGATTGCTAAACACTCTAAACTGACTCAAAATCGTAAAAACAAAGTTTAAACTCTAAACTGGACTCAAAGAATGCAAAACTAAACTATGAAGCACCAAAACAAACCAAAAGACTCAAAACAGCAAACAAACACTCAAAACTGCCTTAAAAACACTTTCTGGGCAGTTTTGAACACTATACTCAATTCTGGACGAGATTAAGTTATCACTTGACTCAAAACACTTAAAAATATCAACTAAATTGATTTCTAACTAATCTAACACTTTAAATTAATGGGGGAATTGGTTTTGACGAAAATTAAGTAACTTAAGACAAGGACAAAGAAAACATATTCTTTAGACTAAATTAGGTGAATTGATGAATGATGGGCTAACTAGAGGGTTCTTCTCCACACATGACACACTTGCATTCAAATTGATTTCCAATTGCTTCTTTCAATAAATCATGAAACTCAATACCCCAAGTTAACCGTGAACAGCACTTTTTTAACTTTCAAGTTTTCCTTAAGTTATTGAATTGGATGGGAATGCGCATACAACAACTCAAAACATTCTCTAAAAGTCCCTTACGTGAAAAGCACAATAAAGGTACAATCAAAGATCATTAAGTTTCATGAAAACTATAAGTATTGACGAGGCAATTGTTACTATGAAAAGCATGAAACTTTTGCCAAGAATTCACTTAACGCGATCGTTGATAAACGACCTCCACTACTAGCAAATATAAGGTTATAACTATTAGGTGAAATTCCCTTATATTTTAGCTTCAAATCCCTGCATGAAAAACTAAGTGGCCACCTTAATTAACACACAAGAATGAGTTTTCAATCAAACAGTTAAGCAAATTGAATTCACAACTTATGAAATAACAATTGGATGTAATCAATTCATCTTGCAAGCATAATCATGGTATTGAATAGCCCCCTAGCCAAAAGGCTTAGTTCCTCATGTTCACAAAACAAAGGAAAACAGATTTATACATTGTAAATAATAGAAAGAGAACACCTAAATACTCCAACGATCCAATGTTGAATAGCTAGAATCTTCAAGCAATCTTCTTCCTCTCCTTTTCTACGGCACAAGAGGTTATGGTGAGTTTAGGGGGTTATGGATGATGTAGAATGATGGATTAAGGTTTGGGATGGATGTAGGGGACGGCAAGGGTTGGTTTTGGGCAAAAAATATGGAGAATGGTGAAGTATGGATGTGTTAGAGGGATGGGATGATTTTCTGGCGTGAATGGTGAATGCATGCCAACCTTGTGGCTGCTACAAGGATGTTTATTTATAGGATTTCAGGAATTAAAACCCTAGGTTATTTAGGTAAACAGAAATTAAGTCAAAAGCTTCTAGAAATAGGAAATCAAATCAGAAATTTAAAGGAAACTTAATTAAAAGTTGCGGCAAGGGCTTGTAAGAAAAGGAATGCTTTTTATTTCTGAAATTAGGCAAGAATTTTGGAATAGAAAAGGGTATGTGAGTTATGGCTGAAATTGGTATGAAAAAGGAAGGTGTTTAAGTATTTAAAATAGGGAACAAGGCCCTTCCTTGCACGGCAAGGAAGGGAGACACAAGGAAACACACGGCATTGTCCTAAGGTTGCAAGGGATGTTGTTTTTGTGACCTAGAATAGATAGGAGCCTTTGATTTTGCTGAAATATGGAGTCTTTAAGGATTAGGAAAGATTAAACCAAAATAGGAAACCTTGGCTTAACTTTCCTACTTCAAGTAGGAAACCTTCTTTGACTAGGATTCCTCATTTGATTAGGAATCGTCTTGTGATTAGGAATCCTCTTGTGATTAGGAATCCTCTTGTGATTAGGAATCCTAACTCAATTTTGTCTTCAATTTCGTCCATTTCTTTTGCTCCAAACATAAGCTATCCATTCCAAGTCCAATTTTGCTCCAAAATGCTCCAAAATGCACCATTTTGCTTCCTTAGCCATATGAACCTAAAAACACACAAAAGAAGCATAAAGGACTAAAATAACTAAGGAAACACAACGTAAATGCATGAGAACAAGCCAATTAAGTCGCATAAATATGCTTCTATCAAATTCCCCCACACTTAGCTTTTGCTAGTCCTCGAGCAAAACAAACAAACTAAACAAAACGAAACGAAACAAAACAAACAAAAGACAATCTAAACCTTCCAACGTTGCCTCAGGGATTTCCAATGCACATGACATGTTAAAATTCATTATTTCCACATATTTTAGTCATCTTCACACTTAAGTACATTCTTAATTATAGTCACCACGTACTAGTTCACAATTAAGCATTTAAAACCATGTTTTGAATGTAGTAACATGCCTTAGAGAAATTGCTCAATTCCTTACAAGATATGCACTCAATTTTCACTCAGATTTTCTAGCTACACACCCTAATCTAGTTATATGTGAGAAGATTGATGTAAACATGAAAACGAACACTCAAATATATGTATCACAAAGAAAGCAATTTCTGGAGTTAATAAGCATGTTTAGATATGATCTCATGAATGGAATGCTACTACTTAGACGCGAGAACCAGTGACACTATATGCTCATACCAAATTCAAACTCCACAAATTGAAACACATAACACTCAAGATTGAAGTCAAGGGTTGTAATGGGGCTTGGGGTATTGGTTAACAATGGAAGGATAGGGATAACAAACATTCTTGAAGCAATAGCAAGCAAAGTAATGAAATTGAGACTTAGAATTCACTTTAAAACACAGAAATCAACTTTTAACACAAAGGGAAGATCTAAGCACACTCAGGGCCATATTCAACATTTTGGACCCTTTCTTCAACTACCATAAACATGTGAACTTATTTCATTTATTTCATACTTTTTTTTCTTTCTTTTCACAACCTTTTCTTTTCTTTTTCTTTTTCCACGAATTTTTTCTTCTTTTTTTTACTTTTCACAACCTTTTCTTTTTCTTTTTTCATACTTTTTTTACTTCCCCCACACTTGTTTTCTGCCATACATTAATCAAAAGGAGTTCAATTCAAATCATGCTTTGCTATGCTTCAAGAATAAGGGTATGGATGGTCCTAATCTAGGCTAGGTGAGGATAATGTGGGTTAACAAAGAATGTAAGCTTAACAAGGCTCAATGGGGTTAACTTAAACATATAATGAAGTAGGATACACGGCAATTTGGCTTTGGTGGTGGTCACTACACAACTTCTTCTTGAATATGTGTTATGCAAATCAATAACATGCTTCGAATGAAATGGGCATGATTTCTAGCATTTGGAACTATATGATGAAACGCCTTCTAAGTAGTAACCAAGCAAAGAATAATGAGATCATGCAACGACTTTAGAAAACAATAATGCACAGATTTTAACTCTCCAAATAACGTTTAGGCTCAAGTCTCACAAGGTTGTAGTGTTTGTTTGAGTTCCTTCCTTCAAGCATATTACAAAAACTAATTTTTCTTTTATGATTGCATGTGAAGTCATACATTATAACCATAACCAAGCATATACCAAGAGTAAATCAAACTTTTCTCCATGTTTATAACTCTTTTTAACAGTCATGCAATTAAAAACCAAATCCTCATCATTGTGTTGGAAGGTACCCTAAGACACAAACACACAAAAACGACTCAAAACACTCTTTTTAGGCTTTTCAAAACATGTTTTTCAAATTTTTATGTGATTTTCGGAGTTATAAAACAAAACACACTAAAACACTCCAAAACAGCTTAAAAACACTTTAAAACAGCAAGGAACAACACTTGAAGTTATGGGTGATAAAATCCCACGAATTTGCATCAAATATACTTAGTTACCTCCCCCCCCCCCCCCCCACACTTAAATCAAACATTGTCCTCAATGTTTCAAGCTTAAAATCACACCAAACAAAAGTAAACACACAAACAGCAACTAAACACACTAAGCATGGCAGAATGTAAATAACAAAGAGAAGAGGTTAGGGACGCAAATCTGGTTATGGAGTGTAAATGCCATCCTCTCCTTGGTGATTGCATGGGTTGCCTCCCACGAAGCGTTTGCTTTAACGTCGTGCAGCCGGACGATGGTGTGCTCATTCCCCATTGGAGCCCACGACATGCAATGGGATCTCCTCCACAACATGCCCTTCAACACTTTCATAATATGGCTCAATGAATGGGAGGGGGTAGTGATCCTCCTTGATGGTGGTGTTTTGGTTTCGAAAGTCCATGTAAATGCTCTCACCACCTTTAAATCGGTTGGGCACCTGCACCAAAGAAGGTAACAACCTATTAGTTGAAATAGGAATTGAAATTGGGATTGAAGACTTACAAACATATTGTGGTGAAGGCTCAAAATCGGCAGCCCTATCAACAATGTCACCATGGCTACATTCGGCTATATTGGGTGGTTGTAGGGCAATCACTCCAAGTTCTTCTCCAATGGTGGTTCTTGATACATCCTTCGTGATAAGTGTTGATCCTTTCGGCCCTATGTCCTTATGCACATCTATGACAAAACAAGAATGACTATCGTTAGGATTCTTAATAGAGTCATAAACATTGAATTTAATTATATCACCACCAAACTCCATTGTTAGTGCTCCCTTGGCCACATCAATCTTTGTTTGGGCTGTTTTCATGAACGGACGACCTAGCAAGATCGGCAATGATGGAGCATGGCTCGAATCCTCCATTTCTAAGACATAAAAATCTGCAGGAAAGATGAGATGATTGACCTGCACTAAAACATCCTCAAGGACTCCCTTGGGATAAATATTAGAACGATCGGCCAATTGAATTATAACGCCATCTTGTTTTAACTCACCAAGGTTCATAGATGCATAAATGGAATATGGAATGACATTAATAGAAGCACCTAAATCTAACATGCATTGTTCAAATCTAGTGTTTCCAATTATGCATGGGATAGTAAAGCTCCCTGGATCCTTACATTTTGGAGGTAACTTCCGTTGCAAAACCGCAGATACATTTTCACTTACTTTCACAACTTCTTTGTTTGAAATTCTTTTCCTAGTTGTGCATAACTCTTTTAAAAACTTTGCATACCTGGGCACTTGCTTAATGGTATCAAGTAAAGGAATGTTTACTTGGACCTTCCTAAACGTCTCAAGAATGTCTTTCTCATGCTCCTCCTTCTTTGTTTGCAAAAATCTGTGAGGAAAAGGAACATTGGGTGAAATGGGGTTAGAATTAATCGAATTTGAACCCAACTTACCCTTGGTGGCCGAATTCGATGAGTTGGATGCATTAGGGTGCCTAGGTAGTTGCGGCAAGGGTGTTTGTACCCTTGCTGTGGGCTTGCTTGTATCCTCCTCCTCATGTTGCAGCTTCCCTTCTTCATTAGGACCTGTTTTGGATGGTTTGGATGTAATGCCAACTTCTTTTCCACTTCTCAAGGTGATTGCATTGGCCGTTTCGAACCCTCCCTTTGGGTTTGGAATGGTTGAGCTTGGGAGCTTGCCTTAGTCTCGGAATTGCCCTACAAACTCCGCATTCTGCCCAATTTGTTTCTCCAATTGATCCACCCTTTTGTCATTGTTTTGGATTGCCTTGGCTTGATTTTCTTGCCCCTGAGACAAGTTAGTTAGTAATTTAAGAAGTGTATCATTGTCTAAAGTGTTACCTGAACTTGTTTGGGCAGATTGTGGAGGTGCTTGTGTGGGTGCGTATGACTTGTTGTAGAAGCCCGGGGGTTGTTGCTTAAAGCCTCCTTGTGATTGGGGTTGTTGTGGCTCCCTCCACTTGAAGTTTGGGTGATCTCTCCAACCGGGATTGTAGGTGTTGGAATATGGATCGTTCCTTGGTTGACTTTGGCTTTGAAATCCAATTACATTCGCGGTCTCCCATCCACCATTCTCAATAAGTTGAGGACACTTGTCAGAAACATGTCCTTGGATAGAACATACTCCACACACCATTGGTCCTTGAATCTTCATACCTTCGGCCATCTGAGACACAATAGAAGTAAGATTAGCTAATTGAGATTGAATATCGGATGAAGAGCTTACCTCATTAACTTGTGGCCGTGGGTTATCCCTTTGTCCCATGCCTTCGTATTGTTGTGCATTCAATGCACGGGTTGCAATGAGTGTCTTGGCTGCCATGGGTGTTTTATCTACCAAAGCTCCTCCCGCCGAGGCATCTAGCATTTGACGTTCGATTGGTAGAAGGCCTTCATAGAAATATTGAAGGAGCAACTCTTCCTTCATTTGATGTTGTGGACAAGAAGCAACAAATGATTTAAAACGTTCATAATAAGTAGGAAATGATTCACCTTGCTTTTGTTGTATGCCACTTATTTGTTTCCTCAGGAGAATGATTCTTGAAGTGGGGAAATTTTTTTCCAAGAACGCTCGTTTCATACTTTCCCAAGATGTCACTGTCCCTGGTGCTAGCTCAAATAACCAATCTTTAGCTTTGTCCATTAGAGAGAATGGAAAAGCCTTCATCTTTAAGATGCTACCATCGACATTGACAGGGGTCATGCTTGAACAAACCACTTCAAATTCCTTCAAGTGCTTGTTAGGGTCTTCCATAGACAGCCCATGGAACTTTGGGACGTGGTGCAACAAGCTAGACTTCAATTCAAACTCCTCGGTCTTGTCTTGAGCTGCCACGGGATATTGAATACATAAAGGTGCGGCATTGTCCATTCCTGAAGCCGAAAGCTCCTTGATTATTCGATTGTCGGCTGCCATGATGGGTACTTCCTCAAAAGCCTCTGCAGTGCCCCTTTCTTCCTCTTCTAAAACTTGTTCTTCAAGGTCAGGTTCAGGGCTAGGTGGGTTAGACTCTTGCTGGTTCTTTTGTCTTCTCAAAGTCCTCTCAAAATCGTCGTCAAAGTCCAAAATATTCTTATGAACAGGTTGGGAACTTCGAGTCATACACTAGTACCTAAAAACAATGAAACAAACAAATCAGTAACTAAGATAGAAAACAAACGAAAAATAAATAAAAAGAAATAACGAGGGATTAGCAAAGTTGCTAATCCTCGGCAACGGCGCCAAAATTTGATGCGAAAATTACTTAACACACAAATTAAACCCTCTTGTTGACAATTGTAGTAGATATGTAAGTAGGGATCGTTCTTAAACCGGGGATTAGGAGGGATTGCTAAACACTCTAAACTGACTCAAAATCGTAAAAACAAAGTTTAAACACTAAACTGGACTCAAAGAATGCAAAACTAAACTATGAAGCACCAAAACAAACCAAAAGACTCAAAACAGCAAACAAACACTCAAAACTGCCTTAAAAACACTTTCTGGGCAATTTTGAACACTATACTCAATTCTGGACGAGATTAAGTTATCACTTGACTCAAAATACTTAAAAACATCAACTAAATTGATTTCTAACTAATCTAACACTTTAAATTAATGGGGGAATTGGTTTTGACGAAAATTAAGTAAATTAAGACAAGGACAAAGAAAACAGATTCTTTAGACTAAATTAGGTGAATTGATGAATGATGGGCTAACTAGAGGGTTCTTCTCCACACATGACACACTTGCATTCAAATTGATTTCCAATTGCTTCTTTCAATAAATCATGAAACTCAATACCCCAAGTTAACCGTGAACAACACTTTTTTAACTTTCAAGTTTTCCTTAAGTTATTGAATTGGATGGGAATGCGCATACAACAACTCAAAACATTCTCTAAAAGTCCTTTACGTGAAAAGCACAATAAAGGTACAATCAAAGATCATTAAGTTTCATGAAAACTATAAGTATTGACGAGGCAATTGTTACTATGAAAAGCATGAAACTTTTGCCAAGAATTCACTTAACGCGATCGTTGATAAACGACCTCCACTACTAGCAAATATAAGGTTATAACTATTAGGTGAAATTCCCTTATATTTTAGCTTCAAATCCCTGCATGAAAAACTAAGTGGCCACCTTAATTAACACACAAGAATGAGTTTTCAATCAAACAGTTAAGCAAATTGAATTCACAATTTATGAAATAACAATTGGATGTAATCAATTCATCTTGCAAGCATAATCATGGTATTGAATAGCCCCCTAGCCAAAAGGCTTAGTTCCTCATGTTCACAAAACAAAGGAAAACAGATTTATACATTGTAAATAATAGAAAGAGAACACCTAAATACTCCAACGATCCAATGTTGAATAGCTAGAATCTTCAAGCAATCTTCTTCCTCTCCTTTGCTACGGCACAAGAGGTTATGGTGAGTTTAGGGGGTTATGGATGATGTAGAATGATGGATTAAGGTTTGGGATGGATGTAGGGGACGGCAAGGGTTGGTTTTGGGCAGAAAATATGGAGAATGGTGAAGTATGGATGTGTTAGAGGGATGGGATGATTTTCTGGCGTGAATGGTGAATGCATGCCAACCTTGTGGCTGCTACAAGGATGTTTATTTATAGGATTTCAGGAATTAAAACCCTAGGTTATTTAGGTAAACAGAAATTAAGTCAAAAGCTTCTAGAAATAGGAAATCAAATCAGAAATTTAAAGGAAACTTAATTAAAAGTTGCGGCAAGGGCTTGTAAGAAAAGGAATGCTTTTTATTTCTGAAATTAGGCAAGAATTTTGGAATAGAAAAGGGTATGTGAGTTATGGCTGAAATTGGTATGAAAAAGGAAGGTGTTTAAGTATTTAAAATAGGGAACAAGGCCCTTCCTTGCACGGCAAGGAAGGGAGACACAAGGAAACACACGGCATTGTCCTAAGGTTGCAAGGGATGTTGTTTTTGTGACCTAGAATAGATAGGAGCCTTTGATCTTGCTGAAATATGGAGTCTTTAAGGATTAGGAAAGATTAAACCAAAATAGGAAACCTTGGCTTAACTTTCCTACTTCAAGTAGGAAACCTTCTTTGACTAGGATTCCTCATTTGATTAGGAATCGTCTTGTGATTAGGAATCCTCTTGTGATTAGGAATCCTCTTGTGATTAGGAATCCTAACTCAATTTGGTCTTCAATTTCGTCCATTTCTTTTGCTCCAAACATAAGCTATCCATTCCAAGTCAAATTTTGCTCCAAAATGCACCATTTTGCTTCCTTAGCCATATGAACCTAAAAACACACAAAAGAAGCATAAAGGACTAAAATAACTAAGGAAACACAACGTCAATGCACGAGAACAAGCCAATTAAGTCGCATAAATATGCTCCTATCAGCCAACGAAGAAATAGGGAGGCCCTGCACAACCAATGGGACAAATTCTAGCCTTCCGATAGGCGTTAGCATATTGTTATCTCCTTGACTTGGGGTTCATTGGTAATCCGCTCACATGGAAAACAACCAGAGGTAGGGGGATCAAAGAGCATCTTGATAGGGCTTGCACGACTACCTCTTGGAGAAATATGTTTCCTGTCTCTAAGGTTACTCTCCTTAAATCGTGCAAGTCAAATCATATTTCTTTACTTCTTGAGCTCAATCATACTTCCCTCGAACGAAATCATCGTCATTTTCAACATGAGGAGTTGTGGATGTAGCATGAGGAGGGTGAAAAAGTTAGCTAGTCGGTGTGGAAGACAAATTTAGTTGGGTATCCAATGTACCAAGTGTGTGAGAAGATTAAAGCTACGCCTATGACTCTTAATGCTTGGCAACATAAGACATTCAAAGCAAGACTTGCAGAGATTGAGAAAGTTAGAGACTAGTTAACAATGACTGATTCTCAACTTTATACGAATGTTTCTATTGCTGAGCAATAAGGATTGATGCACCAGCTAGATTGTTTTTTTCTTGCTGAGGAATCCTACTGGAGACAAAGATCAAAGGTTCAATGGTTGAAATTGGGGGATCGTACCACCTGATTCTTCCATCAAAGAGCTAGTTTCAGATGTCAAAATAATAGAATTACGGGTATTAAGAATCAAAAGGGGATTCGGCAAACTAGTGATCGTGGTGTTGAAAAAGTGGTGATTGATTGCTTCAACTCAATTTTTTTAATCCCAGTCTCACGGCCAGAATCTGGACAATGAAGTAATCAATGCCATCAAAAGCAAGATAACATAAAAAAATGAATGTTGAGCTCAATCGTGATTTCACTACTGATGAAGTCCAGACTACTCTTTTCAAATGCACCCATCAAAATCTTCTGGCCTAGATGGTATATCCTCTCTGTTTTTCTCAAAAGTACTAGTTAATTGTTGGTATTAATGTGTCTAATGTAGTGATTTCCATTTTATCTTATGGTTGTATGCTGAAAAGGATAAATTTCACTAACATGGCCCTTATCCTAAAGCAAAAACATCCTTGAGACATGAGTCAGTTATGCAACGTTGTTTATAAGATCACCTCAAAGGTGTTAGCAAATCGGTTAAAGAAAATCTTGCCCCAAATTATTTCTCAACAACAAAGTGCTTTTGTCCCAGGCCATGCCATTTCCGATAACACAATTTTAGCTTCGGAAATTGCCACTTTCATGTATAAAAGAAGAATGGGGAAGAAGGGCTTCTTAACGCTCAAACTCGATATGAATGAATGGAACTATTTGGAGAAGGTTATGGTTAAATTGGGTTTCAATTCAAGATGGGTAAATTTGATAATGATGTGTGTCTCATCTACATCATACTTGTTTCTGATCAACAGTTCACCAATAGGCTATGTAATCCAGTCTAGAGGTTTACAACAGGGAGATCCTATTTCCCCTTACCTGTTCTTGGTTTGTGCGAAGGGTTTCTCTGCCCTTATTGCAAATATGAAGTGGGTTGGGGCTATTTAAGGAATTTCAATGTGCCAAAATGCCCTTTATGTAAACCTTTTACTCTTCGCCAATGATAGCTTCATCTTTGGTAGAGCTCGAAATAAGGATTATGAAACGGTTTAAAAAATTCTAGCTTGCTATGAGAGGACTTCAGGCCAACAGGTTAACCTATAAAAAAGTGCAATATGTTTTAGTTGTAATATCATGAGGAATGACCAAAACCTACTGGCAGCTTTAATTGGAGTGGAAAGAGTTGACAGACATGAGAAGTACTTGGGGCTTCCAACATTTGTGGGAAGAAATCGTGGGGTATGTTTTAATCATATCAAAGAGAGACTTTGGAAGAAACTTCAAGGCTAGAAAAGGAAAATTTTGAGTGTTGTCGGTAAAGAGTTGTTAGTAAATGTTTTAGCTCAAACCATCCCGTTGTACACCATGAATAGCTTTTTAATCCCAAAATATTTCTGTGATGAAATGAATCAGTCAGTGGCATCATACTGGTGGAATGAATTCGAGAATACAAGGAGAATTCATTGGATGGCCTGGAACAAGATTTGTCTACCTAAACTTGAGGGTGGCCTTGGGTTTCATAATCTCTTCACTTTTAATCTCGCTCTCATTGCCAAGCAAGGGTGAAGCATTATACATGATCCGTCATCCCTGATAGCAATGACTTTAAAAGCAAAATACTTTCCTCAATCTTCGTTTATGGAAGCTGTGGTCTTGTCGAATGCTTCTTATGTGTGGAGGAGTATTTGTGTAGCAAGGGAAGTGATCAAGCGTGGGTCAAAATGGCAGATATGGAATGGAAGTTCTGTCAAGGTGTGGGGTGACCGTTGGATCCCTCAACCATCTACATTCTAGGACTTTTCCCCCAAACCTGCGGATTGTAATGTTTCCATGGTTAGTAATCTCATTACTAGTGAAGCTAAATGGGATTTGGTGATTTTAAATTCTTTTTTATCGACCAAGGAGGTTGAACTTGTTCGCACCCTTCCTTTAAGCAAACAAAATGCTAGGGATCGACTGATATGGCATTATGATAAAAAAGGAATTTCACTGTCAAAAGTGCTTATCATGTGGCTCGTATATGGGTTACTCCTCGTCCTCTCACTTCCTCATCATCTTCCGATTGTAGCCCTTTCACTACATTATGGGGTAAGTTGTGGAAGGCGAAAATGTCACCCAAAGTAAGAATGATTGCTTGGAGAGTATTTTCTAATATAATCCCTACGGGGGGTTAACCTTCTTAGGAGAAAAATCTCAGTTGACCCATTGTGCATTTTATGTGGTAATAATGTTGAATCTTCGAGGCATATTATGCTCTAATATCTATTTGCATGATGTTTGGATGGCTTATCTTTTGAGGTTGCGACCAACTCACTGGAAATAATGTTCGTTGAAGGAATGGGCATTGCAAATGGCTCTGGAACTTAAGCCATTTGACTTTGAATGTGTTCTTATGCTATGTTGGGCTATTTGGACAACTAGAAATGTGAAGTGCTGGGGAGAAGATCTCAACCCAAACCCTTCTAGTGTTGTTGGTTGGGCGATGGATTGGTGGCATGATTTTCAAAAAGTTACAACATGTGCATCATGATCTAACAATTAGTCTGCCACACCTAGGTGGTCGTGCCCTCCTTTTGGCATGATCAAGGTTAATGTAGAGGGAGCATGGGATAAGGAAAACAAGGTAGGTGGTGTAGGGGTGGTTTTTATGGACTTGAAGGGGAAGTCTTTGGGTGCTGTCTCTAGAATATTTGAAGATGTTTTCTCTCATATCTAACCGGAGGCGCTAACAATTAGAGTTGGGTTTGAGACTGCGGCTGAATGTGGCTTAAATATGATCGACTTTGAGAATGATTCGCTTCATATCGTCTTGGCATTGTAGGACTCTTCTACTAATATGTTGCACATGGGAACTATTATAGAATATGTAAAGCACTTGCTGTCTACGGTCGCTAAAGCTTGTGTTGCCCACATCCGTCACCAAGCCAACTCGGTTGCTTATCGATTAGCTCGTTTTGCTCTTCATTGTGGTGATGATTGTACTTAGTTAGATGCTCCTCCATCTATAATCTATGACTTTCTTGAGGAGGATATTTACAGCTCATATCGAACCTTGTTTAGTTTGAACGCTCAGCCCACCTCATTCTAAAGTTTCGAGTTTTATCTACTTGTCAAGTATAGGAATGGCAATTTAACCTGTCAAATCCGATCCCCACAAGTAACCAATCCGAATGATTCAGTATCAGGCATTAAATTTTAGGTATTTTATGGTTATGGTAATTGCGGGTAAATTTTTCAGTTTTGAGTTTGGATATGGTTATTGGGGTATTCGCCCCAAAACCGAACTGTTTCAGTTATTAATAATAGAAAATATAAATATTTATTATATAGAAATAAGTTGTTAATAATCTATCAATCATGCATTATTATATATGAAAATTAATTATTTACTTTTAGAACATTAATACTATAAATTATATGCTTATAATTTTTCGGAGTGTAAATGTTTTCTTGGTAATATAAATATTTAACATTACTTATTAGATGCATTGTATCAATTGTATTGGTAACAACAAAATTTATTTAATATTTTTTTTATTTAAAAGTCTTTATTTAATTAATAATATAAATACCATAATGGGGAAAACCGTTCCCCGATGAAAAATCTGTTACCCAAGGAAAACTCTGTTACTCGAGGAAAACTTGTTTGGGGATTCTACGGTTTCGGGTTTGAGGAAAATAAATGGGTTTGAGTATGAGGATGGCACATCTGAACCCAATCTGCCATGTTGCCATCCGTAGTCACGTACAAAGATAGATAGATAGAAAGGTTTATTTGTACTCGTTTACAGCTATAACCACATGACAAATTGTGAGGATATTTTTAAAATCTCTTCTTTTGTTTTCAATTTCATATTTTAAATGAATTATTGGTAGGGTTGGGTGTTGGTCTTACAATATAGGGAAATAGACCAAAATGACCCATTTTCTTAGTCTTGGGACATAAATAAGATAAACTGGTCATGCACAAGCCATGCACACCGTGCACAAAACCACCATTGCATCAGTACTTTTCTCAGATTTTGAAGAGAGGGAAGTCCAAAGAGAGATGAGGAAAGAGAGATGAGGAGAGTGAGCTGGGTTTTGAGTTGACCTCATATCTCTGATTTTGAACAAAGGGATGTGAGATAGAGATGAGAAGAGTGAGGTTGGGGTTTTCGGGTTTGAGCTCAAATTTGTGAGCTATGTATGTTACTCTTCCATAACCAAATATTCTTCCAATACCAAACACAACAAATTCTTCCATCCTTAAAGATAGGATATAGGATATTTGTACCATATTTTCTGTTTTGGACGAAAAGTTCCATTTTTTCTAGCGACTAAAGCTTCGACAAGCATAGTAAGGTAGGATGTTTAATTCCAAGTTTCTACATCAATGATTTATGGAATAAAGTTGTTTGTAAGATGAATTAATACTTAGTAATTAAATTAGGGTATGTGTTTCATGTTGGGGCCTATGGGTTGTGGAATAAACTTTATTTTTTCATGTGCTACAAAACTAGGATGAAACAATTTCTAGTTCGAGTGTCCAATTACAAATATTTGTGAATTTTTTTTCATAATGTGCATGTGGTGTGCATATGGTATGCATGACTACATCTTAATATGAGAAGTGGGAATGTTCACTAGTTATGATGCACATATGTTGTGCTTCAAAATTTAGCAAGTATGACCACAACCTAGTTGGCCTAGGCAAAAAACAAAATTAAGAAAAAGCTTAGAGGAAGTTAAGGGTCATGCGTGTCTATGAAATAACGACAACGAGTATCATATTTTCCACGTGCACGGTTAAGCGGTGGTTGATATACATAACAAGACTTTTCAAACTACCACTGTAACCTTTATATACATAACAATTATGTTTTAATTGTATCTACTATGCCAATAGGTTGCTATTAAAGTTTCTTATTAATGCAAAAACCAGCTTGTTGCTCAATGTCCAGTTCTATACATATCATGTGCATGTAGTGTGCATATAGTGTATATGGTGGTGACGTCACAAGGGATGACGTCATTTTTCTGATTTCGAATAGAGAACTGTGAGCTCTGGGTTTTTTTTGTTGGCTCAGATTTGTGAGCATATCATGTGCATGTTTTATGCATGTCGTGTGCATGTCACTAGAAATAGATGATTTTTAATAGGATTTTCAGAATCTACTTTCAGTTCAAAGATTTGTAAGCTACAAAACTTTAAGGGATTTACAAAATCTAGCCCCCCACACATCCCCAACGTCATTAATTGCACAATGCATGCTCATAACAAAACTGACATCGTTGCATGTATTGATATAGATAACAAGTTTGAGATTTTCTTCGAACTTAGAGGGAGAAGGCATTCATTGGCGAAGGAAAGAGAGAGATTGCAGCAAAAAAAATTAGTGTCTTTAGTTTTTCATAATGGGTGTTCTTCGACATTTGAAATTTTTTTAGACTGCAGATTGGTTTTGACCCATATGGGTTTTGAATGGGAATCCAAATTTGGAGAAGAAGATGATGATTTGTGGAAAAAATCACCAATCTGCAATATGCAACTGCAAGCACAGAAATGTGTTCGTTTCCCAAAAGGGCCAATCAGCAAACACAATCTCCAAATAAATCAAATCTTTATGATTCACTAATCTAAGAGCAACTCCACCGTGGTGGATTGCTCGGGGGACAGGCCAGAGAAAAGGGCTCGAGGCCCTGCGGATTCGCTCCAGCGTGAAGGAGCCCGAGTGGAGGTGGAAGCCTGAGCTTCAGGCTTGCGAAGAATTGTCAGCCCGAGAGCCCGAGTGGATGTGACGCCAGGGCTGACGTCAGCCTAGTGTTAGGCCCTTTTTTTATTTTTTTCTGTCAAGCGCGTGCACCCCCACTTGCGCGTGGGAGCGCGTCGCTGACATATTCCTAATGTCCGTTTGGGTTCCATTTGCACATACTGTGCACGTGCCTACGCATGGCTGCACGTAAGGCCGTGGGTTAGACAACGCGTCCGGCCTCCAGGTGGCGAGTGGTTTTCATGTGCGGATTGGTGATTTCAAGTAGATCATTCTCGTATATTCAAAACTTCCATTTGAGCAAACTATGAGAAGTTTATCCTAGATTTTGGTTTATGTGTTATTTAATTAACTAAAAATAGTTGTTTCCCATATATGGGAGACATACCCCAAGGACGAACGCGGACAAGCGAGGCTAGAGGGCTACGATCCTTCTACATATCAATGAGTGGGCATTTGTTTTCATATATATATATATATACATACATACATACATACATACATATATATATATATATAAACTTATTGGTTTCGAGAAATGTTTTAAATTGATTTGTGCATAGCATGCCATCCTACGGGAGGCACAGGTAAGTTTAGGTGAGCTGTTATGTAATTGAAATGGTTGCATTATATTGGCATGAATATATTCATTTAGAGCTCATCATTGTTGCACCCCGGTGTTAGTGCTCCCACATCGAGCCAGGGCCAGTCCTTCATGTGATGTTCACCTTCCGCACTGCACGCTCACCTTGGATCCAAGTTTGGTGCCAGCCCTGTCGTATAGGTCACATTAGGTGACTTCGACTCGTAGGTAACCCGCGATTTACCGCTAGCCTTCACGTGATCGTAGCACTAGAACGTACATATTTACACTCAGCCCTATCGTATAGGTCACACTAGGTGACTCCGACTCGTGTGCAAGCATAGACTGATGAGCAATAGGTCTAGTCGTACAGGTCACATTAGGTGACTCCAACTGGCATGATAGTTTAGATTGAGTCATACTTGACTTACACTTATTATCACTGAGAAATCGTGGCATGGCATGCTTTTGTTGTCACTGTTTTTGTGCATTGGTTTCTCATACATATACGTAGTATTATTTTCTGGAAACTATACGAGTTTTACAATGAGGGGTTAGTACTTTCAGAAAAGATAAATGTGTTTTCTAAAACTTTGTTTTTGCCCACTCAACCTTCTGTTTTTCGCCCCTCTAGGTACTAGATAGATGTTCTTCTTTATGGCACACGAGGATTACCTCGCGGATTCTGACATTCCACTGATTAATGTAGGGATCTTCTCTCTGGTTGTGTATTTAGTACTTAATTATTTCGATTGCACCTTTAATTTACCTATGCTCTGAATGTTTGTAACTTGGGTTTGACCACTTCCGCATACTCACTTATTTTTAGTTTGAATAAGTTTTAGCTTTGGTTTTAATTTGTTCACATTTGTAATTACTCCTTTTGCACTCTTGGCTACGTCACTCTCATGTGACGGCCAGCACGCCTTGACTCCGATCGAGGTGTGTCACCCTATCTCTCTACTCCCACATTTTCTCTCACTCTTTTCTTCTCTCCTTCAATTTTAAAAACAAAAAAAAAAAAAAAAATTTCATACACACTTTGCGTGTGGGTGTGTGGACATATACTAGTTTTTATTTATTGGTCTGAATTTTGCAGTGTTTAAATAAAATGGGAAATTTCAACCTAGTCCTTAGTTATCCATGGTTATTTTGCGTTACCGAAATCCACCTCATTCCGACGGTTTATTTTTATAACGTGGCTGCCATAGGGATGACAATAAACCGGATAATCATGGATAACCGTCGAATGAGGTGAATTTAGGGATGAAAATTCGAGTACTTTTCAGAGATGGGAAAAAACGTGAATATTATTCAGTTACAATTTCAGATATTATACGGGTCCCCTATCCACAACCGTCCCTGAATCCGCCCTGATAATATATATTACATACATAATATAACATAAAGGATTAAATATATGAATATTTACAAGTATTGAAATTATTTGATGATTTGTTTCGTCTTTCTCCCGTAGTGGCTATTATATTTACTTATGTCATCCATTTAATTCATGGGACCAATTTGCCTTATAAACACCTCTAAAAAGTATTGTTATGTTTTTTATGGTTTAATGTGGATATTTAATGACATAATTTATATCTATTAAATTATAATGCATCAGTTGAATGAATAATTTTATTGCATTAATGAAAATGGATATAACAATTAACCAATGGGGAATCCATTACCCGGTAGGTAAAGCTATGGATAATCCTTGATGGATAATTTGCGGTTGTAGATATGATTAATTTTTGTAGTTATGAGAATGGATATAACATTTATGTTCCAAATAGAATCATTGTTGTCATATCCTAGATGTACTCCGTCGTAGCACAATATTGTCTGTTTTGGGCCATGCCCTCACGGTTTTGTTTTTGGGAACTCACACGAGAACTTCCCAATGGGTCACCCATCCTAGGATTGCTCTTGCCTAAACTCGCTTAACTTCGAAGTTCCGATGGAATCTGAAGCCAGTGAGTACCCAAAAGGTCTCGTGTTATATGGAGGTGGGCATGTACATATAATACACATCACCCTCTCTCCGTTGGTCAATGTGGGATGTTACAATCCACCCCCCTTAGGGGCCCGACGTCCTCGTCGGCACACTCGCACCAAACGGCAGAGTGGCTCTGATACCATTCTGTTACATCATAGACCGGCCGTAGCACGATATTGTTCGCTTTAGGCCCAGGTCACGCCCTCACGATTTTGTTTCTGGAAACTCACGCGAGAACTTCCCAGTGGGTCACTCATTCTAGGATTGCTCTCGCCCGAACTCGCTTAACTACAGAGTTCCAATGGAATCCGAAGCTAGTGAGTTCCCAAAAGACCTCGTGCTATATGGAGGTGGGCATGTACATATAAGGCACATCACCCCCTCTCTGTTGGTTGATGTAGGATGTTACAATTGCCATCGCTAGGCTGCACCTCTTATTGTGGTAAATTTTATTTTGGTGAATATACTATAGTAAGATTTTAATTAGACTGTTTAATTGTGGCAAACATGAATTAAGTTAGTTATTGTGTGTAGCATCACCCGGCCTCCTCTCTTTGAACTTTGGAACAATGTGTGTTTCTGCCCTCTTATACTCAAGTATGAATTTTCTTTTATGTAGATTTGAGTAATTTAAACTTAAAAAGGCCAAAAAAAAAAAAAAAAGAATTAGAAAGGTTAAAGCGTAACTCGGAGATTTCTTAACTAAGATCATAAATCTTAGATCAAGCGGTATGAGATACTTGAAGTAGAGATTATTTGTTCAAATATCTGTCTAATTCAAAGGAAAAGAACTTGGTTGCTGAAGAATTCAGCAGCCGGTCCTGCTTACAACTAATCCGGGATGGACGCGTGTCCAAATTTTGATTAAAAAAATTAAAATTTGAACACATGTCCATTCCGAATTGATTGTAAGCAGGACCGGCTGCTGAATTTACAGCAGCCAAATACATTCCTGGTTGATGAAAAGAAATCGAAAATACTTGGTTCAGCAGCCAAGTTGTGTTCGGGTACAGACATTCCTTGTTTATGAAAAGAAATCGAAAATACTCGGCTGCTTACAACGTAAGAAACTAACTGCACTTTGTCATATATGTTGCAATTATACATTCACCTTTCTTCTTATTTTGTTGTATTTTTTTTATGTATTACGTATGCCCTCTTATCTTGCTCTGGAGTTTCCAAATATTTTCCTCACAAAATCATTACAGATTTCTCCTAACCAAGACGAAAATAAGAACAAAAAAAGGCCATTTGAGGGAGTTTTGAATTTCTTTAAATTTTAAGGAAATTTCTTTAAATTTCATTGAATTTCTATATTCATATCAAATGGAACGTCCTTACAAATTGTCAATCACAAATGAATCACACATCGTCAAGTGAAAATATTAGAGTAGAGTGCATGACAATACTTTTCATCGATTAAAAATACTATCACAATAATATTATAATTGTGAGTAAATTTCTCTTTCACATTTCGTTAAACAAAGCTAACTACGTAACACTTAGGATAAGGAACCAAATCAATCAAAATTGAGCCACCTAATCAATTAATCCGATCCGTTGAAATTTGATCTAACAGTTATAAACAGGAGGCCCTCTAAAAGCTATCATAATCGTAGCCGTTAGATCAAATTTCAACGGCCTGAATTAATTGATTAGGTGGCTCAGTTTTAATGGATCCATAGGGGATTCAGTTCCTTAGGATAATACTAGAGAAACCAAATTTAAAAATCAAATGATATGTCACGAATAAAAAATAAGTACATTAATCGACACTTAATTAATAATCTAAACATCTACATCCACATCATTTAATTTGTAAATTTAATTTAAAATTTTGATCTCCCTGACATTATCTTTCGATTATCAGTTTATCACCATTCATCCATCAAATTCAAATCAAATCGAATACCACACGCCAATTGGAGCCGAGGAGAACTCGACTGGGCTTTCATGGGGTCTCATCTTCTTGTCACGTCCTTCAACACTCAATCCACCTGTCTTTCTTCTCCAGCTTTCTAGACCTTCCTCCACATTCCTCTCTCTCTGTGTCTGCATCCGACTCCTTTTTCTACAGCCACCACGCCATGGCCTCTCTCATCTCTCACTCAACTCTCCAAGCTTTCCAATGGCATCTCTCTCCATCGCTTCGCATTACTCCATTTCCTCATGGCGTCCCAAGAATAGCAACACCAGTACCACCCTCTCATCTTTCAACAAAACCCCATTTCGTAAAAACACCCAAAATCTCACCTTATCAAAAAAACGCCATCATTTTCTCACATTTTCCATGAAAAATGACCAGGAAAACGAACCCACTTCTTCTTCTTCGTCGCCGTCGTCGGCTGTTGCAGTTTCCGAGAAGCCGAGCGACGGCAGTGAGACCCAGAAGAGTGAATTGCCAGCAGAAGGAGGTGACTCTGAGTCTGATGAGGAGAAAGAGAAGCAGCAGGAGACGGATTGGAAGACGGACGAGGAGTTCAAGAAGTTCATGGGAAATCCTTCCATTGAAGCTGCAATAAAGTTGGAGAAGAAAAGGGCAGATAGGAAGCTCAAGGATCTTGATAGGGAAAGTAGTGGGAACCCAGTTGCAGGGATCCTGAACAAAGTTTTGCGTGACAGTTTGACCAGAGAGAAGGAGAGGCTGGAGAAAGCTGAAGAGACTTTCAAGGCAATTGATCTTAACAAGGTAATTTTCTTCTACTTTTTCCCCCTTTGCAAGTGTTTGCTCATGAAAGTTATAGTCTGGAAATCAATTTTTTTTTATGGAGTAAGTGAAAAGGATGCACTTTCGGATTTGGATGTGATTAAACATGGTTGTTTATGCCAAAACATGACTGGGTATAGTTAGGGAAATTGACCAAAATGATCATTTGCTGAAATAATCAGTTTTTCAGTATGTTGTTGATATTTGATTGTTGTGCCGTTGATCTATAATTCTAGTGCAGCAGTTGGGATTTGATTTGTGATAATTTTAGTCAATTTCCTTTAAAGTATAGCTTACTGGTTATCAATTTATCAGAAGATGACCTGTTGGGAGCATTTTGTATCGTTAGTTTATGTCAAGAAGTACCAAACTTTTGTATCTTACGTTGTGTCTATTTTGATGTGGCAGTTAAGGAGTTGTTTTGGGTTTGATACATTTTTTCCGACTGATGTTCGGAGATTTGGAGATGGAGGCATTTTTGTTGGAAATTTGAGGAAACCAATTGAAGAGGTCATGCCCAAATTAGAGCAAAAGCTATCTGAAGCGGCAGGAAGAGAAGTTGTGTTATGGTTCATGGAAGAAAAAACTAATGACATCAGAAAACAGGTACTGATATAAGTATGAAATTGATCTAAATTGATCCTAGTCTCTCAAATGTGGATGATAAAATTCTTACTTTGATTAAAAATTAATGTTGTTTCTAGTTTTATATTGACATGGTTTGTTCTTCTTTAAGGTCTGTATGGTGCAACCCAAATCGGAAATTGATCTGCAGTTCGAGTCAACCAAGCTGAGCACTCCTTTGGGTTATGTGAGTGCGGTAGCCTTATGTGTTACCACTTTTGGTACCGTAGCTCTGATGAGTGGCTTCTTCCTGAAACCTGATGCTACATGGGATGACTACCTTGCCAATGTTGTGCCCCTCTTTGGTGGCTTCCTATCTATTTTGGGAGTTTCCGAGGTATTTTATCTTTTATTTGATTTGTCTGTCATTAATCTCGACAATTCATATCATTGTCTGGCCCAGAATAATCAGGTTTTAACTCGCAAATCCTGTTTTTTTAATGATGTGTTAGTGTGACTTTTCGAGAAATGGAGAATGTTAATCCAACATGAGGAGCATACCAAGATTATTAGGCTTAAAAATGAATTTTAATTTAGAGAATACATATATGAGGACATTTTGCATCCCCTTGTTCTGATGTGATGGTTATTTGTTTTTGTACTCCGGTTCTAATCTGGTCTGTACGTGACGCAATTTTGTATCTCTCTTCCATTCTAACAAGTTTGTTTTACACAGATAGCGACTAGAGTGACAGCTGCTCGTCACGGTGTAAAACTCAGTCCATCTTTTCTCGTGCCATCCAATTGGACAGGCTGTTTAGGAGTGATGAATAACTATGAATCACTGCTTCCAAACAAGGAAGCACTTTTTGACATTCCAGTGGCACGCACGGCTAGTGCATATCTCACATCACTGGTGCTTGCAATTGCTGCTTTTGTGGCTGATGGAAGCTTTAATGGGGGTGACAATGCATTGTAAGTTCTTCACAGACCCTTACTCAGAAATATAACAGATTGCTTTTTTAAACGTCCTGCCCAAAGCTCTAGCATCACCATCTCAAACTTCATCTGACCTCAGTCATCTCACTAATTATTTCGTTTTGACAAGCATTCCTTTTTCTTTTCTTGGCAGGTATATAAGGCCGCAATTCTTCTATAATAATCCCTTGCTTTCTTTTGTCCAATTTGTTATTGGTCCTTACGCGGATGACCTTGGAAATGTGCTGCCCTATGCAGTGGAAGGTGTTGGAGTTCCTGTTGATCCCCTTGCTTTTGCTGGACTTCTAGGTCAGTAATTTAACCTTCTTAATTCATATTACAGTTTTACCTCATCCTCCCCCCTCACAGCCCCCAGCCCCCCTCCTCTTTTGCCGCTCCAAAATTTTGAGTGCAGAGTTACTGTGCTAGTTGGCAGAAAGTTTTCACGAAATGACAGTTTCTATCTGGAAACTCAACCTCTGCAAATAGCTTGGCTCCTGTGTTATATCTAAGCAGCCCTTAAGGTCACCTAAATTGAAAGAAATTATGTTGAGTTGTATAAGACTACATACTCTGTTAGCGTGCTTGTGTGACAAAATAAAACGCCACTCAAATGTGTGAAATAATTGTGTTGGCATTTTGGGAAGAGTTGGAAGAAATAAAGGTTGACATGATTACTTAATGCCAAAATCCAGCATAGGCTTAAACATTTGTCAAATGTATAAATCTAATCTGGATACAACTACAAGGTATTGACTGCATTTTTCGACAGGGATGGTGGTGACCTCTCTTAACTTGTTGCCATGTGGGAGACTCGAAGGAGGCCGGATTGCACAAGCTATGTTTGGGAGAGGTACGGCTGCTCTGCTATCGTTTGCCACATCGCTTTTACTTGGGATTGGTGGCCTAAGTGGAAGTGTCCTTTGCTTGGCATGGGGATTATTTGCCACCTTCTTCCGGGGTGGAGAAGAAATGCCCGCGAAAGACGAAATCAGCCCCTTGGGAGATGATAGGTTTGCTTGGGGTTGTGTCCTCGGCCTTATCTGCTTCCTCACGCTTTTCCCTAACAGCGGAGGGACGTTCTCCAGCTCATTTTTAAGTGCACCATTTTTCAGGGGTGATATGTAAATAGGTCGAACGTACTGTATCATTAGGCTGATGACCGTATTTCAATATCATTAGGGTTCTTGTTCTGGATTTCAAGTTTATAGGGTTTTGATGTGAAAACTAAAAATGATGGAATATCATGTGTTAAAGTTAAAACGTAAGACGACGCCTGTTATGGGGTTTGGCTTGTGCGTATATTGATCTAATTCAGTCGTGCCAACCGTGCAACTGTAGGTTACATCACATGTAGGATAATGACGGTTGAGTTGCGTAAAGCTGGGGTTTAGTTTCGAACTTCTTTTTTCAGCTTTGTTTTTTTTGTTTGTTTGTATGTTTGTTTTTGAGAATTGAACACAAACTAGAAAGTAGAAGCCCATATTTTCTTGTGAGAAGGAAGCATTAGAACACGAATTGTGACGTTTTATTTTATTCCATGATGAAAATAACGGCAGCAAATAGAACGTAACAAAATTGACCGAAAAAAAAAAAGGTCGCGGGTCTGCTGTCTCCAAAATTTTCTTCTCGTCACCAAACTAGTTTTGTGACACCTGTCTTGATACTTAAATGGAACTATAATTTTAGTCTAATAAGGGAAATGAAAAATGTGAGTAAAAATGGTTTTGTTGGGTGGCAATGTATTAGTGGATTCAGAAGTTACGTGACAATGAATCCGTTTTATGCAAGTTGTTCTCTGTTTTTATCCTCAACCCTTTTTGTGAATCCCGAGAACCATATATGTATGCCCTGCATATGCAGCAAGCAAAACCATACAGAGTCAAAGCAATGTCACACATCAATGTTTGATGAATTCTAATGATGAATTCAACTATCTGATGCATACTATAGTCTCCTCAAACTGAAAGTATGCATACCCAACTTGTACGGACGGTATATGCTGCCTTATCCTCTCCACTAAAACCCTAACCTCAATAGCCTCGTTATAGAAGATAGTGTAAGTCGACTATAATATGCACACTAAAAGTACTAACCTTGAGAAGCCATTAAATCAAAGCACAACGATGAATCATGAACAGCAGCACCAAGCAAAGATCTTCTGCTCTCTCTACACGCCTTATTCACTCCTATATGGGGTAGGTTTTGTGCTAGAATCTTGTGTATAAGAGTAGGGACCTAATCTTTATATTAATGGGTGAGACTATTAGGTTTTCCTTGCTCATAAAGAAAACCCTAATACATATCTTTAGCACTTCCAAAATCCATGACCTAATAGGAAAGATATTCCCAATAATTATAGATTTACTTCACCACCAAGTAATCCGGGATAATCAAATATTCCTTCCTATCTTGTATTCTAAATCAATTAGGACTCCTAAATAGATGCAAGTCCAGTAAAAATCTTACAAATAAAGCAACATATACAACACATACAATTTAGCAAAAAACTAAGCAAATAACTCACTACTAAGTACTAACAAATGAGAAAACAGAGAAATAGCTATCAAAAGGACGCTTACCCCAACAGTATGATCATAGAAGGTCATTGCTAAACAAATGTAAGGCCTTCACAATTGTACTTTGTCGATGCAAACTTCCGCTGTCTCTAACTTTGATGAAAATGCACTTGTAAAATAATTAACACATTTGATCAAAGACCTAAGACTCATGCACCCTCGAGGTGTGAAGGGGGGGGGGGGAGTTAGGCCAATGGATCTCTGATGCCTAAGTTAGTTTCTCTAAAAAGGTTAAGTGTTTATGGATTTTTAGGGGTAGCTAAAGCTTACCAAAATTTGGCAGAGATTGAGGTATATATAAGGGAGTGGGCGACCATGGTGTTAGGGTCGTCTGGTCTTGGGCTTGGGTTGTGACCGCTTGGGCTGTTATGGCTTGGGCTGCCTGGTTGACGGCTTGAGCTGCTGCGACTTGGGCCTTCTAGGCTCGGCTTGCACCTTGGAGGGCCTGAGCTGTCTTCCCGTGGGCCATGGAATAGACCTAGGCCTCATGTCCATGGTTTTGTGGATTGGGTTGCTGTAAGGGATGGGGCACTGCTACTTAGGTCGTGGCCTAGTGGCCTTGGCATAGCTATTGGGACGTGGCGACGGTGGTGGTGCGGCTCCATGGTGTTCGGGTTTTACTTTACGTATAACGGTATCCTATTGACCAAGGTTTAGGGAGAGAATATTCTCAAGATATTAAATAGGAAATAATATCTTGAGATAATGGGGTAAATATCCTTAATTGATTTAAATAGGGATTACTTACTTGAATGAAGTCAGTCTTCAAATGAGAATGTATTAAAGATGGGATTTGGGTAATTAATCCTTATCTTTAATACTTTGACTTTTCCTTGCCATGGGCAAGTGAGCTGTGAGCAATTGTATTTAGCTCCTTGGACCTTCAAGGGTACTGAGCTGCTCATGGGAGTATCTGAGAAGTCTGTCCATTTAATGAAGGCAATCTTGTCTTTCTTGATCAAAAGTCCATGTATTGCCTCTACGATTTTTGAGATGATTTTAGGCTCCACGTACTTCACTTGGAGTATTCCAATTCTGGAAACTCAACTTGAAGCTTGGCATCGATGATTGAGTTCAGATTCTTGGTTAGGTAGCCAAGATGTCATCTTCAGTGATGAGGTTCTTCAAGTTTAGAGCCTCGATATCAAATATGTAAAGGGAATCATTTAACTCGTCGAAGTCAAGATGGGTGTAAAAATTATTAGAAGAGTCTTCATCGTTGCAGAATTGATTTTGAAGACGCATTCATCATTACCTAATGTGTGCATGTCATCGATCTTCCTTTTAATACTAATTCCTCAAGTTTGGGGCAACAGTTGTTAAAACGGGTGTGAGATGGGATCCATAGGAAAGAAATATCCACTTGCAACCTTTAATTTTCAAGGCTGGAATGGAAGGGAAGGGTGGGAAATTCACTACATCTTTGTTTTAACTTGAGAGACTCGAGGTTTGGGTTTGTGAATACCTTTATGGGCAGTGGGAAAAAATTGGCTCGTCAATTGGGTAAGGAGCAATGAAGAGGACTAGGTCGGTGACACCGCGTTGAAGAGAAGTGAGAATGATGGTTGTGATGTCCAAGGGCGGAGCCAGGATTTTTTCCTTGGGTTGGCTAATTGAAAATAATAATATAAAATCATATGTTTATTTTTTGGTTATATAAACTTATATAATAATCAATATAAAAGAACAACAATATAATATAAACTATTCTCAAAATCATAACCCTAACCGATAAATTCATGGACCATATAAATAATTAACCTACTAATTAAATCAAGAATAAGTAAATATAGAGATTAAGAAAGTACCAAAGGTGTCATTTATTGGAAAATCGCAATGGAAATTAAGGAATTGCAGAGATAAGGATTTAATTGTGGATTTAAAGAAATTATTTTTCTTTTCTTGAGTAAGAAGCACAGAGGCTAAATTACATAGGGTAAATGATTTTTTTCTTTAAAGAATATGATAAAGAGGGACTGGAGATAGAACTAATTTATAATTTTTAGCATAAAACGTATTATTTATTACCTGTCCTCTATAAAATATACATTAAATAATTATCTCTATTAAAATTGAGTAAGCTATAAACATGATTTTACAAAAGAATAGTTCTATTCCCAAACTCATTTTTTACTTCCAACACAGCCTTATTAATTTTCTGCCAGTGATCATCTCCAACTCATTCGATTTGAACAACCAAATATTGAGAGGGTGTGTGAGAAGTAAAAATGAGTGCATAGATAGCACTCCTCTTACAGAAAACCTCCTTGGGCTACAGCCCACCTTAGCCTTGTGGGTGGCTACGCCATTGGTGACGTCGTCTGCATGGCTAAAGTATGACCGAAAGTGAAATTTTTAGAGATCTTGTGGTGTATTTGGATGTTGGAGGATATTTTGAACAATTTGGTAAACAAAAATGTTATTCTTACTATCTATTTGTATTGTCTCTTTAATAGAACGAGACATAGGATTTTACCACTAGCAAAAGTAGAGATGAAAACACTTAAAAACACTTACTAGAGTAGGGGTGAGCATAAAAACCGCCAAACCGTAAGAATAAAAATTGAAAAGAACCATGTTGACCGGAAAAGTCAACTTTGAGTCAAAAATCGAACCGGACCGTTCAAACTGATTTCGATTTCGAATGAACAAGAACCAGTCGGAACCGAACCGAACTGTTTTATTAATAATAAATAAATAAATTATATATATACACACATGACATGCTATAATAGGTTGAAAAATTAGTTTCACCAAGTTAGTTCTGCTGGAGTTCCCCCTGAACAACAAACTTCAGGGAATAACCTGTTAAAGCAGGAGTTTGGGAGTTCTCTACCATTTCAAACAAATTGGCAGGTATTTAATAGCTTATGTGGTTTTTTTTATCTGTAGTTGGCATACTCCTTAGCTTATATCATTTGGGCTTATTGATACAGATAATTGCTAAAATGAGGTGCAATGCTTCTTCCATGTGCATGCCTTAGGTTTTTATGTTTTATTGGCATGTTCCTTACTTTTATACTTGAGATTTTTTACATATTTTGGTTTTGCTGCTTCTCTGTTCCCACTTAATCAGTTTTACTGTTATATTTGTTCTTTGGTATCTGTTTTCCAACTCAATTTCAATAATTGAGTAAGGTTACTATCAAATGTATATTGTCTCCATTTACGCTTAGTATTCGGAGTCGTAAACCTGCAAAAATAGAACTGGAACCAGGGTAGACCGAACTGTACGGTTCTAGTAATAAATTTAAGAGGAACTGCACCGAACAGAACTGTTGATATTTTTCGATTCCGATTCCGATTTAGGGTTGGAACCGCACCGTGCCCACCCCTATACTAGAGAACAAGGTAGCTGTAGTAAAAATGCTCATTCAAGATCGTTCTCCTAAGGGATAGAATATTTAAAAGTAATTCTTAATTAACTATTTAAAACAAAGTTTTGTAAAAGGTTAATTTTATGACCTAAATTAATAAAAGCGAATTTAAAATTAAAAACAATTAAAGGTTCAATAAATGTAAAATAAAATAATAGAACAGTTTTTGAAATGAAATTGTAAAAGCACTAAGGTTCCATCGTCACCTTAACAATTCTACTTAGTTCTTCCAATTACTTACGACTTATACATGCATATTTTGAAGGTTAGATTTTCTTAATGTATGATTTACTTGTAGGGGTGCGTACGGTGTAGTTCAGTGCAGTTTCATCCTCAAATCGGAACCGGAACTAGGAAATATCAATGGTCCGATTCAATGAGGTTCCACTTAAATTTATTACTAAAACTATAAGGTTCGGTACACACTGGTTCCAGTTTGGTTGATGCCAGTTTACGGTTCCGAATACTAAATCATCTAAATACAAAATCAAAATGCTATTTAAAGTTTACTTGTTTCGTTTTTTATTTTTTATTTTTTTTAATTTTTTTATTTGCATGCTTGCATTCGAATATGACTTCTAAAATGGTTATATAAAGTTACAAACAAAACATATTTTTTTCAATGCTAAAACAAAATGTAAATTTCCTTGACACCAAGCAAACAAAAAAAGAAACACAATTCAAATGTACATATACATTCATAATACAAATATACATCCACACATACAAATATATCCACTATGAAGAACCGGATCCTCTTTGTAAGGATATCAGTGATCTGTGAATCGTGTCTGTTTATCATACATTGAAAGGTCAAAAATCATTTTAATTTTTTTATTTAAAATTGAACACAAACAACACCTGATTAAAACTGACCGCACAATGTACGATGAACAGATACAATTCACAGATCTCCAAGATCCTCACAAAGAGAAAATGGAGAGGATCCTGTTGGCACTATGAAGTAAAAATGTTAGTACGACTACAATAATTTAAGCCTAAAAGGGGGCTTACCAAGAGATTAAAAATGGCCTAGGAAAAAGTAGGATGTAACTTAACACCTTTTCTCTCTGATGTGAGATACTCTCCGTTTGTGTGAGTTAACGCGTTTTCATTAATTCCCTCCTCTCTCTCCCACCTACTTCGCTTCCCACACATCCAATCTGCCTCACTTTAATTGATTAATACTCCTTCCAAAAACCATCCACAAGATCGCTTGAATCCTGTTGGATTTATGGGGATCCTATTGCATTTATTGGGAGTTAAGGTGAAGTGCAACCCTCACCCACCTGAAATGAAGGCTCACCAGGAGGAATATATACCTACTAGCAGCTATACATTTGTGGAGGTTTCTAGGGATCAAAAAAGGGATATATATATATATACCCAAATACATCGTGCACATGCTGTATCTGGAAACTTGGCGGGTTTTTTTTTTGGATTTGAGTGATATACGAGTTCAAATGCTTTAGCCATCTGGAGAAATGAAAAGGGATGAGGAATTTGTAAGTGCCAGTGAGACCATTCTTTACATCTCAAGCAAACCAGAGATTTATGTAATGGCCTAGGTGGAGGTCGAAGATCTGGTGGTCCAACTAGAAGAATCTTTGGAACTGTCCAACATGGAGTAAGGTGTTAAACTAGTAGGGCAGGCTCTGAATTTAAAATACCTAAAAAAGTGGGGAATAAGGAACATTTCGAATAGGGGGCTAGAAGAAGTATGAGGAGATCAACATCAACTGGGTCCAAGATAACAGGTTCATCATCATTGTGAAGGGTGAAGGTATGGCTGACCGGATTGTAGATCAAGTCCCATGGGCGGTTATAAACAAGTAATTTTTGGTCAAGAGGTGGTTGTCGGATCTTTCACTAAAGGAAATAAAGCTACACCTTGTTCCATTTTGGCTTCAAATGAGAGGTATCCCTCTGAACCTAAACACGGAGACAAGTTCTAGAAGGCTAGCTATGGAGGTAGGAGAGTTTTTGGAGGTGGAAAGTCTGGTGCACGCTAGAGGGTTCCTTAGGGTAGCGTTTGGTACGCAGACGGGACGGGACGGGACGGGACAGGACGGGACAGGACAGGACGGAACAGATGTTCTGTGTTATGTTTGGTATGCGCAGGACGGAACAAGACGGTTGTTCCGTCCTGCGTTTGGTAGCACATGGACGGAACGGAACCAAAAGATGAAAATGACTAAAATACCCATGTTCCGGTGTTGTTTGGTACAATTTTATGGGCGGAACGGGACATGACTCTTTTTTTTTTTTTTTTTTTTTTTTTTTTAAGTTGTTCAAATTTGAACACTATTATCCATTATTTGTTTTTCTTGGTCCAAATTTTAATAGGTATATATTGTGTTTCACATGCAAACCCCTTTAAAATTTGTAATTTTTCCCGTTTTCTACACCTCCATTCGAATTTTCACCACAAACCCATCAAATTTTATTGTGCAAATTGCAAAACCCACACCCCAATTCAATTTTTAGTCCCTAATTTTGGTCCTTTCAATTGTGGGTTGTTGTTGTTAAGGATGGATTTATAAGATGTTACAATCCTATCACTAAAGGAAATAAATAATTTACATAAAATCATAATAAACTACGAATCCCAAGAATACAAGAATATATACACAAAAGTTAACAAATTGTTGAAGAGAGCTGGAGTATTCAAAGTAGGTGTGGATGGTTGGAGAAATGGCAACGAGAATTAAACTCTTCTAGTGAAAATTTGATGAAATGGAGTAGAAGAAAATTTAACAGAGGAAGGGAGGAAATTGATCATCTAATGCATTATTTGGGTTGCCTCCATGATAATTGGGAGGAACATGGTATAGTTCAGGATTTCTCGAGTGGGGGAACAAGCCCCAAGCACCTTAATAGGTTCTACAAACATTAGAATTGGCCTTGTTTAGAAGGACACCCCTCTAAATATTCCCCATTGCAGGAACAAGGCAAACCACATAAGAGCACATGACAAATGTTGAAAAATATATAAGTTTAATGATCATGCATATCGTAAACATTTTAGGGTTTAAACATTTAGAACTTAAACAAAGAAAATGAAATATGCATAACTTAAACATGAAATATCCGAAATCAAACATTCGTCCTGACTTAAAAAACAAATAATGTCTTGCTAAAGTAATAATGAAAACACTTAGAAGTTGATAAAGTTCCCCATACTAAAACCACAAATACTAAAACCTCAAAGGCTCTCCATAAACACTTTAATGAAATCTGGCTTCTGTGAGTCATCCAAGGTGCTCCAAATACCCATCAGATCGGTATCTTTCACTAACTTCATTGAAATTCTTAACACCTGATCGTATGGGAGACCCATGGCCTGAAGCTCAGAAGGTAGTCTAGCTTTTGCTTCTCTAAAAGTAAAACTTTCACCTAATTTCTTCATTTCAGTAACAGCTTTATTCCAACCTTCACTGATAACAGATACAATATTTGCATCACCATCATTCCTGCTCCTCTTCCTTTTCCTAACAGGTTGAGAAGCACTAGATGTAACAACAGAAGGAGATGGGGTAGGTGAAAGTGAAGGTATCTCAGAAGTCTCACAATCCTCACTTTCCAAACCCATATTTTCAATTGCATCTGCCGCTGATTCAGCAATGCTACCCGTGGCTCGGTCTCTCCCAAACACCGTACATAGCCGTGGATACAACGGGAATGGCTTATTTGGTTTGCAAGATGCATTGGGATGTTTCTACAATAAGAACCCAAAGAAATCAAGGTTAAGACTTTCAAAACAACTAATTGATAAAGAATAAGAAAAAAAAAATTTACCTTCACCCACTCCTGTAGTATTTCGTCACTATCCACAACAACACATTTTTTCTCATCATCCCAACCAAATCCAGATGTATTCATCATGTCATATGCAGACGAATACTTTTCTTTCAGACGCTTCAATTTGTTTTGTATATGCTTCGGCTCTATATTAATGCCAGGAATCTGTTCCCTCATCTTAGAGGCAACCGTTACAAAAGTACCAGCCTTAAAATTGCCGGTCTCACACCTAACACCATCAGCAACCATCTCCTCGAGGATGGTAAGTAGTACATCCTCCTCATGATCAATCCAATTACGTGAGGTGGCCATATAATCTATCAAATAAGCCATATATTACACAAGTAACACAAATAAATTTATATTAGTTGTACTAATCAATTACCAAATCAAATAAGCCAAATCAAATGACAATGACTAAATTTATATTAGTTTAGTTCTCTAAGTATTTTATGTTCTAAGAGTAATTTTGGTTAGTTTGTTGACAATACAGAGGACAGCTGCAGACCAGATATTGAGGGACTTGCAAAACAATCCTGATATGTGGCTCCAAGTTGTGCACATTTTACAGAGCGCAAAGAACCTAAACACCAGGTTCTTTGCCCTGCAGGTCAGTTGTGTTGCATAACAATCTATGACCAGTGCATTTACTTTTTGTCTAACAAGGCCACTGTCAGATGCCCAGATGGTCCTTGCAGTTGGGCAGCAAGGCTGAAGCAAGCCAAAAATAGCATGCCTTTATGTGGGTACAACAACAACAATAATAATCAAGTTGACTGCTTAGGTGTAGATTTTGTTCTTTGTTAAACAAGGCATCAGATAAAGTCTACAGAATGCTTATACCATCTAATCTTGTTGCATATTCATTGGCTTTCTCATGGTTTGGTGCTTTGGAAAAAATTCTATGCAGCTTTTCATTACAACCTGTATAAATCTTTCTATTTGTAATTTAAGGTGCTGATATTATGAGGGTTTTCTTTGCATCCACATTCAGGTCCTAGAAGGGGTTATCAAGTATAGGTGGAATGCATTGCCTGTTGAACAGAGAGACGGAATGAAAAATTATATCTCTGATGTCATTGTACAGGTATGAATCATGCAGTAAATATATGAGGATTGCAAGTTTTGCTCGTTTAGATAGTCATGTAGTAAATTTCCTTTCTTACCTTTGGTTCCTTTTTTGTGAAGCTATCAAGTAATGAGGCCTCTTTTCGAATGGAAAGACTTTATGTCAGCAAACTCAATATTAAACTGGTTCAGGTATTTCCTTGTTTCTCTCCCATTAGGATTATTGCATTTGTCGCTTTTTTTGGTTAGTTTGTTGTATCAAGCACTTTGTTTTCTTTTCTGTTAGTCTGTTGGCTTTTTCTATTTGATAGTATCTGAAATTTACTTGTTATATTCAAATCTGTAAATTGCTTACTTGTTGGATAGTTGTACTAATCAATTACCAAATCAAATAAGCCAAATCAAATGACAATGACTAAATTTATATTAGTTGTACTAATCAATTACCAAATCAAATAAAACGCTACTTCCTAATGCACTTGAAACAATAGACAACCTAATTTTAAAATAAGCCAAATCAATAGTTTAATTACCAAATCAAATAAGCCAAATCAAATGACAATGACTACACCCTAATTTTAAAATTTATTAAAATTTAGTAACACAAATAAACATATCAAATAAGCCATAACATCTAGATAACTCCCAATTACCATATTACAATAACAAACATCTCAATAGTCTTGATGTTACGAATTTTCAAGCCAATTACAACAACTAAATTGAGTCCCCATCTAAAAGACAATTACAACAACTACCATGTTAACCAATTTTCAAGCCCTTCTTCCTCTCCACTCATCATATATTTCTCTTGCAAGATCATCCCTCCATTGAGTCCATATTTGGCTTGACTCAACGGTTTCAATGTAGGCTAATACTTCTGGTAAATCTTCCCCTATAGGTAATTCATCAAATGCAAGCCTTGCATTTTCTTCAGGATCAACTGCCATATACATTCTGATAAAATTATGAAGTAAACTACATGCGGTGATCATTCACCCCTGAATCTTGATTGGATAGTGGGAAGGACTTCGTAAGATAGCCCAACGTCGTTTGAGGAGGCCAAAACATCTCTCAATGACATTCCTAGCACGTGAGTGTTTCATATTAAAATATTCTTCATGATTCCTAGGTGCCCGTGAATTGTTTTCCCACTCTTGCAAATGGTATCTAGTGCCTCTATACGGTGCCAGAAAACCCTCACCATTCGTATATTCGGAATCAACCAAATAATATGTACCTATATTACTTGATAATAAATTTTAGTTGTTGGCCAACAAAGGTAAGGAAAAATACTAGGTGCTTGTTTATATTACCAGTTGGAACCTTGAGGCCATTAGCTCTAGTAACAGCGTCACCAAGAACTCTCGAATCAGTAGCTGATCCCTCCCAACCGGATAACACATATACGAATTTGAGGTCGTGTGTGCATACGCCTAACACATTAGTTGCTATATGACCCTTCCTTGTTCTATATCTTGGTCTATCGGCATCAGGCACAGTGACCCCTATGTAAGTTCCATCTAGCGCTCCTAAGCAACCCTAGACAAAAGAAAAACTTATATTAATTAGCAATTACAAATAATTATGTTATTAATGATTTTACTATGATTATTACCTTAAAGCATTTCCATCTCGATTCCGTGCAATCCTCTGGGATAGGGGTTGGTTTTGCAAACAACACATCTTGCAAACTAAGTAATGCACACAATACTCTACGGACATATCGACTAATAGTTTCACCAGACCTAAAAAATCTAACTTGCATTGACCTATTTTTATTGTGGTGGGCTAATATGTTAACAAAAGTAGCTACTTGCTCCTCTATTGTAACATGACCATCATCTACCAATCCACCATGAGTTTGTAGTAAATCACATAAAACTGCAAATGCATTCCTATCCATTCGTAGCTCCCACAAACAGTTAGTATCACTCAATCGCGTGATACGATTTATTTCCTCTCTCCTAACATGAAGTCTAACAAATGTCCTCTGCTCTAAACTAGCTATTTCCCGTTGTCTCCTTTGTTGTTGTCTATATCTCAACAATTGTGCATTCATAGTAAAGACTTGTGCCATTATAATCCAAACGTTCAAAAGAACAAAGAATTGAGTCTCATATTCATCCATACCTTCACATGCAAAAAAACAACACATGAATGAGTGGAGTATCAACATACGCTAAATTCATTTTAGATACTTGGACTTGGTAATAATGATAATATAATGTATAATATTCGTTCGATGGTAGTGACGAATTGTCCACAAGAGGCTATCTCAGTAGCCGAATGCAAAAAGAAGGTGCCACCTTTTTTCATTGTTGCATTTCTATATTGTGTGTCACATAACAGCTTTGTATATCCAAGTTAACAATAAGAGGATGTCGAATTCATAAAATAGACTGCAAATTATTTTGCTTATAATAATACTTTGGTTTAGTACACTATATATGTATATATGGGAGAAATTGCTTAGAAGGTAACCAGTCTATCATATTATTGCCTAGAATAAGGATACTTAGCTGTTCTAATTTTATCACAACTACCTCAAATCTTATGAATCAAGCATAACCATCACAGCAAGTCAAATGAAAAAAAGCAGCTGTGGATTTAAATAAAATTGCTAGCACAAAAATCAGCAAGAAAACATGCATTACCAATTAACAACCCAAACATGCACAAAAAAGGTCCCAAATCACCAAAACAAAACAAAAAAAAAAAAGTAAAATTTAGCTGCAAAGAAAACAAATAATACATTTATATACCTTTAGCACAGAGAGTTCCAAGAATCAGAATCGAAAATCCAAAAATCTGAAAGGGACGGTTTCCCGAATCTGGAAAACAAAATGCATCAGACACGCACAATAACGATCCAACAAAAAAAAAAGATCCAAACCATATAAGCTGATAAACATGCAAAACTCACAGATAAATAACGATCTTGGGCTGATTTAGAATCCCGATTCGTAATATTAGTCTTCAGACCTGTAAGCGACCAACAATCTGTCAGAGCAATACCATTTTGTTTTTCTAATAATCCACATGAGATCAAACCCAAACATGTCAAAAAAGTTTGTGCCTTTCAACACAGTCAACACATGGATTAGTCCATTGACACATGGATTAATCCACATGAGATCAAACCCAAACATGTCAAAAATTCATAATCCATTTTAATCCAAACTGCACTCACACAGTTTATATCACCAAGAACTGCACTCACACAGTTTAATCAAAATCCATTTTAATCCAAACTGCACTCACACAGTTTAAGAACTGCACTCACACAGTTTAATCAAAATCCATTTTAATCCAAACTGCACTCACACAGTTTATATCCAAACTGTAAAACTATAAAAAACCACATGCAAATAATTTTAAAACAACTGCACTCACACAGTTTATATCACCAAGAACATATAAAAAAAAAAATTTAAATCACAATCTAAACTAATGTTTCCTTGACTCCTGTCCGTGTTTATAACCCCCTGTACTCATGCTGTATATGTGATACAATGCCATATGTTTTATGTTGTTGGTGCAGGCTAAGGCAGAAGAGTGGACTTGCACTAATCTCCAAGCAAGGAAAGATTATGTTACAAGACTGTGAGTGAATGACGAAAAAGAAATGTCAATTTATAACTATAAAAAGTCTTCAGTTTGAGGCTCCTTGCACAAATTCGCAAAATCCAGCCAGGGGTTCCATAGAAGAGGACGAAGAATAAGAAGGGAAGAGAAAGGCTCCTGCTTTTTAGAGTTTTGAGTTTGTTCTCGGAAGGAAGTGATTTGGGGTTGTTTTTTTTTTTGCTTGGAAGTGGAGGAACAATGGCGACCGATCTCAGTGATTACGCCATCATCAAGGAAGGAGAGGCTGAGATTCTCATGCATGCTAAGAACCAAGTGTTTTACAACAAAACCCAGGTGCCAAAATCTTCTCTTTTTGTGATTTTTGAATTGGGTTTGTTGGGTTTGGTGGGATTTTTGAGATGATATGTTTGAGGTCTTTTTGTGTTTTTGAGTAGTTCTGAATTGGAAGTGTGTCGGGTCAGTGTTAGTTGGTGAAAAGTTGGGTTTGGTTGCTGGGGAAGTATTGTAGGAATAGGAAAGATTAATGTTTAGAATCGAAGAATTTCGATATGCGAACGGTTTTATTTTTGTGATTAGTAATCGTTGAGGAATGTGTGTGATGAAGCCTTGGATTGGAAATGTTAATTGTGTCTCGCATTTGGGAGCATGTAAGTGACGGAAACCCAATTCATATATTGAATTTTGTGTTGCTCAATTGACTCATCATTTAGATTAAGTATTTCTGCTTACGGTTTATATATGCAGTGCAAATTCAATATGGACAAGTTAATCCTCGTCCAAGTCTGAAGACATTTGTGTGTTGGGGGGTGGGCGTGTGTTGGAAGGGAGTTGCAATTTTTTGTGTTTACAACCTATTCTACTTATCTATCTCTCCACCCAGTTCTATACCACTTCATTTTTAGCTCAAGCGAGACCCTTCTAATTTTCCATAACTTATACGCCTTTAAATGACATGACTTGTTAATTAAATCCTAAACCAAAAGCCCAGCACAAAGCAGCCTCTGTATTTTTCCAATATAAACAGGCTGCACTCTGCCATCTCACTTTTGGTAATTATATGTTCAAACACTACTATAAACATCATGCTTGAAAATAAGTCTTGCATAACCGACATCAACCTTTTAATGCTTATAACCGACATCAACTTGAACAGCTAAATCCTGAAATCCACTAAGACCTAAAGGCATTAACAAAACCAGCTCACTCACTTCAAATCAATATCCATACAAATATGATAAAGTCAACAAAACCCAAATTGCTTACCTTTCCTATGAGATAGAAAGGAGAAAGATTTATCTTTCAAGCGAACAAACACAGGAACAACAAACCTGTTGCCCAGAAAGCAAGAAAAGCACCTCAAAGGAGAAAACCTAAATCAGATCAAAGTACCAAAACCCTGATGCCCAAAAATCCCCTTTTTTTTTTTCCCATTTCACAAAGTACAAATTACAGATTGATATGTATTTACTCAAGAAACAAAATCAGAACCATACAACTCAACAATCAAGAACACAAAGGCATCCAAGAAACACCAAATTGACCAAATTGACCGTTCATTGACTGAAGTTCTAGTAACTGATCCAAGAAATTCACCCAAATTTCAGTCACAGAGAAATTTATCAACCAACCATTCACATATATGGTTGCCATTTCCCACCTTGTCTTGATTACATGACACAGCTTAATTTGACAATACTCAATGTTATAGCAGACATTACAGCTAGAAACTATAAAAGGACCGATTTAAGTAATCACCTATTCAAGTCCATCCTTTCTTGGATACTAGCCTCTTTGCACATTGTTTTCATGCTCAAAGCTTTTTTCAGGGGCGAAATTTTTATCTTTATTTTTTCCCAAAGTATAAGCTGAATTTTCCAGGTTTCACTTAATTTCATTTACAAACTAAGCAGGAATCATGGAAATCATCTGCTTTGTTATAAATGCTACTAAACCCTAGAAGCAGAACATCATAAATTAAGCGGCTACAGGCACATAGATGTGATTTAAAATTGGGGTGGGTTGAAATTTAAGCTCCTTACTTTAGAGGAAAGTTTATTCGATCGAAATTTCGACAGACTATCATTGTTTTTATGACATTCCCCAAAAAGTTTGAGATTTTGCAAGATGCCTAATTTCCTAAATTGAATTTGAGAACAGAAAGACAGATTGAAAGTGGAAACAGAAACCAAAGAAAAAAATGTACCAGACCCAGATGAGAAATCGCCAAAAAAAACTAGTATTTTGCTGCACTCTAGTTGATACAAAATATCAAACACAAACAGAGAACAAATACATAAATAGAGAATAAATAAAAAACATTTGAACAATCGAAGAAAGAGAGAGACCGAGAGCTACACGAAAACAGATCGAACCTGGAACCGAGATGCAGAGCTGAAGATGCTACGGAAGAGGATGAGGAGGAAGGTTCGCAGAGCTGCTACACGGAAGATGCAGAGGTGAAGAGGCTACAGGGAAGAAGATGAGGAGGAAAGGGAAGATGCAGAGGGAGGAACACGACGGCTGAGAAGAAGAGGGATAGTTTTTAGGGTTTGTTATATGATTTTTGATGTAAATTTTGACAAAGACAAGGGCCATTTTTGTCTTAAAATTTTGGAAATTTCTGTCCCACAGACGTGGAACAACCCGTTCCAGGGTGGGGGTGTGGAACAGAAAATCATCCAAAATCTGTTCCATGGAACAGCCCGTTCCACTCATTTTAGGCGCACCAAACGCGGGACGGAACGCCTCGTCCCACTCTGTTCCGTCCCGTCCCGCGTACCAAACGCAACCTAGAGCAACATGGTGTGTTCAATGTCAGTATTGGTGGGCTTGGATCCTATGGGCCAAGCTTTATTGATGTTAACCCAGCTTAAGGCCACCTAGAGTTTCTTGGGCCACTTCCCAGGGCTCATGGCAATGGAGTAATTATCCAGGAAATTGAGGAAAATACTAGCCTGGGCTAACCTGGGAGAACCTTGCGGCCTAACCATGATAGACGAGATGCCCATGGGTTAAAGGGGCCGGGCCATAGACTTTTAACCCTTACAATCACAACGGTCAACCCATATGGCAGAGACTCCACCTCAAACCAACCATAAATGAACCCCTTTGAAGACCTAGGTTTAAAGAAGAGATTTGGGGACAAGGAGGCTTCTGGCTCTTAATCACCATCTAAGAAAGTAAAGAAGGGGGAGAGTAGTTCCCGAAATAGATGAGGGAAAAAAGAAGGTTTACTGAGATGTTGTTGAAATAACTCTGGTTTGTGAGGAAAAGGCTAATTTGGTTGAGGAAGATCTCCATGAAGTCCCAGTAACTGAAGAGGAAAATATTTGGGATTACCTTGAGATTATCTCAAAAGTGGAAACTAAGGCGTTGATGGTGCGAATAGCGGGGAAGAAGTCCCAGGGTGGTGGTGGTTGGCCTGAAATAGCTGCAAAATCGCCATTAGCTACCTCCTTTGGAACTGTCGAGGTCTAGGGCCGTACACGATGTTTCAAGGTTTCCATGGGCTCTTTAGGAAGTAAAAAACCTCTGTGGTTTTTTTATTAGAATAAAAAATGATAAACCACAAATTAATTGGTGTTAGAAGAAGAATGAGGTTTAATCTTGGATGTGAGGTCCCTTCTATTGGGGCAACAGGTGGTTTATGTTTAAGGTGGAATAACCTAATAGAAGTCCAAGTATTGTTCTCTTCAAAATACATTATTCATATAAGAATTAGGGATGGGTGCAATAACTCATGGAGCTATGCCACTTGGGTTTATGGCAACCTATACAGAGCGAAGAAACGAGGGTTCTGGGATTGTCTTTCGCATGTCTTGGGGCCTTCGAATAACCCATGGTTTTGCAGGAAATGAGGATCTTTAATGATTTGTCGTGGGATCACGAGAAGTTTGGAGGACGTGAAACTCCTCATTCTCACCCTCAATATCTTTCAGAAGTTCACGTCGTGAATGAAGCTCTTTGATCTCATATTCAGCTGACGGAAGTTTACCTGGCATGGGATAAGAAATAATAACCTGGTTCAGGAACGCTAAGATAGGGGACTTGTGAATGAGAGCTGGCAAGAGAGGTGGCCAAACACCACTGTGATTCTTGAAACAGTTTGGGTATCTGATCATTGCTCGATAGTTATCACTTTTAATCTAGAACCTCTGCGAGGAAAGAAGATCTGTCGATTTGAATCTTTTTGGCTGGAGGATGAAGGTTGTCATGAGATAATTGAAAATTTTTGGTGAATCCACTACGGGGCTGGTGCCCTTAGGAAGTGGCAGAGGAAACTTGATGTGTGCAGAGTAGACTGTTGAACTGGAGTAGAAGGAAATTCAAAGAAGGCATGATGGAGATTGATGATCTTAGCGCAAAACTAGGCTACCTGCAGGAGCATTGGGAAGAGCATTGTGATTAAATTACTAAAACAAATTTAGATTGAACGTTGCATTGTCTTCCATCGTGAGCTATCTGCAAACAAGGGTTGATGGATAATTCTTCTATGAATTTCAGTGAGCGTTTAAAATTGAAGAGCGTGAAGGGGAGTAAAGGATAGAAGGGGGATAGAACAATGGAGAAGATGAGATGGTAAGGATGATCATTCCATAAAATTAGGCTCAACGTTGCATCGTCTTCCATCATTAACCATATCTCCTTTGTTGTTTTTCCCTTTTTTCCTTTCTTTCTGCCTATCTTTGTCACCTATTCCTCAGTCAGAAGATCATTCCATAAAATTGGACAGAAAGACCATTTCTCTCCTCTTTCCTTTGGTTTTTTCCCTTACTTCCTCTCCTCATTCCTCTCTCTTTTACTTACTCGTTTGTCGATGCAAGTTAGATTTCAGGGCAATGGATCGATAAATTTGGAAATTCACGTAAGTGCGGCTATGTAGCTGGCTAATTTGGATGGTTTGTTAGAACCTCTGAGTCATACAATGGTGCAAGTGCTTTACTCCGATAGGGTGCATGTGCAGATGGAGAAGCTGGGTGCTGAAGTGGGAGTCGGCAAAAAAGAGAAACATATGGTGGGGCTAAGTGATAAAGACTTTTAAAGGTACTTTGGGTAGAAAAGAATGATTCTAGATTAAGGCTTTCACCCATAGTGGGATTAGGCTTTTTAGCCAAAGTCCTTGAGGTTTGCATAACTCCTTACTTTGGTCCCTGAGATTTGAAATTAATAAAAGCGGTCCCTGAGATTGTTCACCATCAATCATTGTAGTCATTTCGTGAAAAATTATGTTAACTAAGGATCAAAATGACAAAAATATTCTCAATTTAAAACAATAGGCCAAAATGATTTGACAATAATATGAGGGTACTTTTGTCATTTTATTCTTATTTAATTAAGATTTTTCATGGAATGACCAAAATGATTGATGATGGACAATCTCAAGGACCACTTCTATTCATTTCAAATCTTAGGGACCAAAATAAGGAGTTATGCAAATCTCAAGGACTATTTTGGCTAAAAAACTGTGGGATTATCACCTCCATCTCAGTAATCCAATTCCTCCAAATTCTGTGAATATGAATTTTTTACTGGATCTCACCACGTTTTTATTGCCAAAATGATGAGTAAACACTAGAATCCTTTTAAATGCAAAGTGCTTCCCTTTCATTTCATCCCAACCCCAACTAGTAAACACGCCATTAGAAGCGCGAAAATATTATATATGGTATGTATTTTATTTATTAACTTGTGAACATGGTGGATTTCATTCTATTTTTACCAAGTCATGCACCAATCAACAATTTACAATCGTTAAATTCAATATCATATTAAGTATACCACATCACACCATCAAATTGTTTACAGGCGTCTCATGTCAAGTGGATCCTACCACATCAGGCACACCTATCAATCATTCACAATCGTCGTATATCCTTATCACACACTAGCCAACTATTCACAGTTGTCATGAATGTCATAAATACTACCAACCCACACATGAACTCTTGAGACTATTATATATGGTTTGAAGAGTTAAGTAAAATCGCTCAATATTTCTTCTAATTGTTACATTTCTTTCTCAAAATTTCTCCTTTTTATCACCCAAAAGAAAAACTATGGAAATCCATGATGGATCTAGTGGGCTTGTGGGGAACAACAAGAAGTACTCAATACTCTTCTTCTTGATGAAGGTATTGAGGGAGGTGTTGTTAGAAGACCGTAGCTTTCACAAGTTGTCGGTGATTGTAGTGCATGCAGTGTTTCTAGAGTTCGGTTTCGTCCAATTTGATTCATTTTCGGGTGCCCAAGTCGATAGCTTTCATCTCTCAGACAAATGGCCAACGACATCTTTCACGCTGTCGTTTACTTACACTATGCCCGAAATTCTGAAAAATCGAAATAATTGTGTCTACGTTTTCGGGTCTTTAATTGGAATAGACGGCGTCCTAATAAGATTTCAGAAGGTGTGCAACTCTGTCTACGTTTTCGGGTCTTTAATTGGAAGCGGGTCGGGTTCTTACTGGGTACAATTGAACCCCGAGAGGTTTGGGCCCATGATCCGAATGCTGAACGACACAAAAGGACATGTCGCTAAAGAAGAAGTTTTGGAACTGTGGAAAATTGTGAAGGACGAGATTGTGCTGCCATTGGCAATTAATCTTTGTGCGAATGCTGGTTTGCCAGCTCCGCCGAGCTTCATGCAGCTTCCGTCGGAGATTCAAATGAAGATTTTGAGGTTGTTACCCGGTGTGGATATTGCCATGGTAGGTTGTGTGTGTAAGGAATTAAGGGATCTTGCTAACGATGACGAACTGTGGAAGCAGAAGGTTTTTGATGAGTTTATTGTTGAGTTTCTTCTTGCTCAAACCTAAAGCATTATCAATTTTGGATAATGGTGAAATGTTTTTCAAATAAATTGTGAGAAATTATATGAAAATTTTGAATAAAATGAATAAATTCGTATCAAAACTTTGCTAAGTTCTATGAATTCTGCTAAATCAAACACCAATTACACTTGTGGATTGTCCAATAGATTATTATGACACATTACATAGGCTGTACCAGGTCAAACACTAATTAACCAAGAAAAAAAAAAATTTAGCCCAGCAACTGCGGGATGAAGGGGGTTCCGAGCCCATCCTGACTATAAAAAAAAAATTAAATAAATAAATAAATAAATATTAGTGCACTACTTATTGTTCTACTCTTGTTGCTAGTAAAAGAAGGAAATAGATGCTCTCCAGATCCCTTTTTTCCTAATCGACTTAGTTCGAGATTCGAGTTATTGAAATTTGATCCAATGACTATAAACAAGAGGTTTTTTTAAAAGTGATAATAATTGTAATCATTAGATCAAATATTAACGGTTCAGATCCTGAACTAGGTAGATTTGGTGGAAGAGGATCCCTTTCCCTAAAAGAAAATGGGGCACATCCCAAAGAAAAGTCAAAGAGTAAATTATATTTTACTTTATCAAGTTTTAGATACATTGCAACCTCTTACATTTGAAAAATATTTATTATGTTGAAAAGTCTCATGGGCAATGAATGCCCACAGTTCCATTTGTAGAAAATGAAAGTGGAAAATGAATTGTGCTGTCAGAAGACGCGTTACAAATTTCAACATGCAGTTAATGCATCAATATGGAGTTGCTCTATAAATAGAGCACTCCATATGTTTTCATGTAAAAGATAAAAGAGAAAAAAGAAAAAGAGCAGAGAAAGAAAGAGAGGAAGAGGAGAGGAGAGAATAAATAGAGTTATCTTTGTACTCTTATTATTCCAAATTATAATGAAAGCACTACTGCTGCCCGAGGACGTACTCCAGTCACACTGACTGTAGAGGAACCTCGTAAATTTTGTGTCTTATTCCACTGCACACACACTGTCGATTTTACAACACGTTATCAGCACGAAAAGCTCTCATGTCAGTGGAAAGCATAACGCCATAAATCCGGTAAAGCACTATCCACCTCTCACCTCAGTCATCTAAAATCTCACAGAATAAAAGGTATGTCCATTTTTCGTCTCTCCCACTGCGCCAGAAGCGCCCCACAGAATTCCGGTGAAAAATTGAAATTTACGACCTGAAGTCGTCACGAGATGAGAAAACACGTACTTGACAACTGGTTTCCAGAGATCCAGAAGAATCTCATCAGACTTGGAAACCCAGATCACGTTGTTTTCGACGGATCTTGAGAACTCCCATGAATACTTGGTTGTTTGAGATGGTGATGGCAAGAATGAATCCACACAGACCTCCCTCTCTTGTGCCTTCGTCAACCCCACTGTCATATATGTCTCTGTAAGGAGGTTCTTGCTTAACGATGACATGTTCCCTGGGTCATGCAAGAACCACGCCAGCCTCTGGTAGCGTTTTTTGGATTGAATTGAATTTTGAGCAACCTCCATAACTACCCAGCAGGTCCTGCGTTTCGAGATTGGCAGAGACAGAGAAGAAAAAAAAGGGAGATGTTGACTGCAACCTAACAAAATATATATATATATATATATATATATATATATATATATATATATATATATATTTTGGATTTGAATGGTGCAGAATGGTGCATGACACCATTTAGTCAAAATGACATAAATGGTTTCTGTTGGTGCATGGCACGATGCTACAGAAATAAGAAAAGTAAGGTTTGAATAAGTGCTGACAAAAAGAAAGAAAAATAATAAATAAAAGGAGGTATGATACTTCTTGTTATTTATGTGAATTGGTGTTGGTTTAAAACCCTTTCACAAGTTCTATTTCCTTTAAAGCAATTTATTTATCATGGACGGTTTTACCGCCTACTGCTTTAAGTTTTGATTTATGTGAATGGTGCTAAATTAAAGCCATTGTCACAAGCTTTATTTACTTAAATGCAATTTATTCATTATGGCTGGAATTACCGCCTATTGCTTTAATTTATTTATTGTACTTCTTTTTGTTACGATGAGTACATACTGGACCCGAAGTTCCTTGATCAGATCAGAACCTGCAGTTTCTTGATCCTCATCAAATAAAAATGATTGGACCTGAAGTTCCATCAAACAAAAAGATCAGGACATGAAGTTCCTTGATAAGTACCTTAAGTTTGAAGTGCCGCAGTGCCTCAACTTAATTGCAATAAAAGTCATAAGAGTCTCAGTCTGCAGACTATTAAATAAGGACCAAAAGTTCCTTATGTCCATCCTCAAAAATGGTTTAGCAGAAGCATTTATTAAGCGGATGAAATTGATTACCCGCGTTCTGCTGATGAAAATAAAATTGCCAGTTTTTACATGGGTACATGTCATTTTACATGATACATTATTGATTTGGTTGAGACCTGTTGATAACCATCAATACTTCTTAGTACAACTCGTGTTTGGGAACCAGCCAAACATTATACATTTACGAGTTTTTGGTTGTGTTATCTATGTGCCTATTGCACTGCCACAACATACTGAAATGAAGCATCATTGCGGATTAGGCATTGATGTTGGACATCATCTATCATTCAATATTTAAAACCCTTGACTGGGGATATATTTACCGCGTGGTTTGCGGACTGTCATTTTGATAAGACAATTTTCCCGCCGTTAGGGGGAGAAAATAACTTCGTTTTAGAAGAACGATGAACAAATATCATTCCAGAAGAATGATAAGAAAAAACCGTTCCAGAAGAACGAAGAGAATTTGTCTTATTTTGATTCATGAAGCAATCAATATACAAACGAAGTGAGAATAATTGAATGATGCATTTAATGATGCAACGAAAGTGATGAAATCACATATACTTGCTGCAAATGTGCCTACAAGAATTAATGTCCCTGTTGGACAAAATAATATGGCAGCAAATGATTTATCTGCTGCACGCCTGAAGCGTGGCAGACCCTCAGACTCAAAAGGTTCAGTCCTTCGAAAGAAGAAAAATATGGCACTACTGAACTATTGCATAACTGTTGCATGCCAGAAGCATGACAGTTGTTGCAAGGATACTTGTCCCGGAAAGGTCAATCCGCAGACATGAGAGTATTGATGTCTTATGCATGAAGCATGATAGACGTATAGGTTCTAATGACTCAACTCCCGAAGTGGAGATTAAAATCCAAGCTCTATAACGCTCAAAAGGAGGTTATGATCCGCATTCTCTAAATTATAACTATCCTGGAAGAGATAGTGTAATGCCCTTGAAGAGGCAATGGATATCCCAAAAGAAATGAAAAACTTTTATGCATGCGCATGCACATGAGAATGTGGGATCACAGATTGATGATAACCAATGGTAATTTTGGTTTTTACCAGTAGCTACTAAATTCATCAATGAGCTGTGGTGATATTGAGTCCCGTTTTTTTTCCATCAACAAAATTATGGGCTAAAGATGGAGAAAGGCAAATTCCATTATAATTTTGTAAGAACGTAGAAAAATAGACCTATATACTTGGATACAATACAAATAGCCAAAAGATGTTGAACCTAGAAGGTTACATATGGGCATTTGTAATACCGTGAAATACACTCATATGATAAGACACAGGGTTGGAAACGAGTTCATATGAATGGAGAATTATATATGAAGGGTTATGAGTCGCCCACATAATATCTCCATAAATAAATCCTTCAAATATACATGGAAGCAAATTGCTCTGTATAAATTCTAGAGGAAAATGTGTCATGAAATGTAGAAAATCCCTGAAGGATTCAAATTGCTTGAAGAAAGCCCCGGAAGGGTAAAGCATGAAATATGTACTCAATACCAATGAATGGTATAAATTGCCTTAGTGAGTACTTCCATTATGGTATTGTTGCAACATACTAAAATCTCTTGCAAGAGTTGATGATATTAAATTGGGACTCCTGAAGAGTCAAGAAAGATTATAAAGTGTTGAGAGAAATATTGTCTCGAACTGCAGAATCGAACAATATGCCAACACGAATCTTATCCATGATGTTTACGACATTAAAGAATCATATGGATTGAAGATTATGAGTTGAATACTCAAATAATTAATACACTAAGAATGATCATTTATCTTCGCGAGGGGTAAAGATAAATTGATATTTGGTCCAGAAGTACCACATCTTAGTGAAATATATGCTTTATTGTATTTAACACAATACACTGAATAAAATAAAGCTTATATATTAATATCTCCGAGAAATTACATACACATGAGTTAAAACAAACAAATAGGAGAGATCTTTTACAAAGGTTGCTCATGTGAAACCTCAGTACTCGGAAGTACCCCATAAGGGGAAGACACCAGAAGTTGATTATTTGGAGTCTCAATACTTGGTGGAACTCCAGACAGCTAAGACAATGGATGTCTTTGGAATAAAGACTCGAACCCCCGATTGTCATTTTGAGTCCGACCTTCGGATTCCAGTAGCTGGTCGAGTTTTCTTTTCATGCTCGTAGAGTAATTATTTGCAAGCATGTGTAACACTTTATTCTCATGCTTAAGCCCTCTAATCTCTTGTTTAAGACTTGCCACCTCAGCCATTAATGATTCAACTTGGTGAGTTCGAGCAAGTAAGCGCTGGCCCATATTGGATACAGAGCCCGCACATTGAACACTGAGAGCCAATGAGTCTTGAACGGCTGCCTCATCAGACCGGTTTGAAAGGATTCTGTTGTCCTTTGGAGTGAGAAGATTCCTGACTACCACTGTAGCAGTTATGTTATCCTTCATCACAGAGTCCCCAACCGTAAGAGGACCATTAGAAGATGAGAAGGACGGGCGCCATATGTTATCCTGACGCTGCTCGTCTGTATCAATCCTGAGACTCAAATCTAAGCAAATGTTAGATGGGCAAACCATTTTCAAAAATGATGAAGGAAGTCAGATAAAATCTCAGAAGTGCAAAAAAGGGAAATTTCTGCAGGCAACAATTTTCTGAGTGTTTCTGAACAAAAATTGATATCTCTATAAAAGTAGGGGCAACATGACCACTTATTCAAAAATCGAAGAGACACCGACTTTCAAATTTCAAAAGCCGGATTTCTCTACATGATGTCTGTCAACATTTTCTCAGACGCAATCTCAGCTCTTGGATATCACGTGCAACTTTGTCAAAGATCTCTGATAAAGTTGAAAACGCGTGAATCTTACTGTTCTAATTACACCACAGTTGCTGATAAGAGTAAAGGCACAGCACTACTACCTGCTATTGGGAAATCCATATATATGTCAACCTCTGTCCTCCATGGCAAGCAGAACTGAAAAATATTTAACTCTTCCTCATCTCCGAGAATGCATCTTTCACAAAGTATCTCGAAATACTCAGTTTTCTTCCTCTCTGAAAATACATCTACAAACAAGTCACACCAGAGTAAGAGTATCTCATATCATCAGGGATGAGAGCAAGAGTATCTCATATCATGCAATCTCCCTGTCCTTTCCTTTGTCCTTGTTCTTACCTGCCAAGACAAGAATAAAGAAAGCAATATGTCGGAACCTCCACTCAAACTTGCGTTGCCACCAAGAAGTGATGGTCCATTCAAATACCAGGTTTGCATCCCACTCCTGTATCAGAGGACAAATACTACACGAGAAGATGCCAAACCTGCATAAGGAAAATACCACTTCTGCAAGGGGAGCAAGTAAGGCAAGTGAAAATGATACATTGAAGCATGTGGAGACAACCACAACAAACACATGTCAGTTCATCCCCGACAAAGTCTAAGATCACTTATCACATGCAGCTCCTCATGGTTCAATTTCATTCAAGATCAAGCCTAGACGGCCTTTGAAGAAATCACAAGTCCGATTCAAGATTAAGTGTCCACCACCCTTGAATCAAATTCAGCTCCAGATAAAATAGGTAAATTCAGACCTTTGGAGGAAGTCTAGCAGAAGGCCCTCCAACCCAGTTCAAGAACAAGTATGTGGAAAGTTAACAACAAGTGAAACACCTTATTCGGCAACTATCACCGCTAAAAGACTAAAGCAGCAGGATGAATGATCAGCCTAAATAATTTGAAATCAGGGGGAGATACTCATCAAGGGGGAGCATCCAAAAATAGATCGAGATCTTAACGAGGCAACTCATGTTGATATGTGGGCATCCAAGGGGGAGTGTTGAAAAGTCTCATGGGCAATGAATGCCCACAGTTCCATTTGTAGAAAATGAAAATGGAAAATGAATTGTGCTGTCAGAAGACGCGTTACAAATTTCAACATGCAGTTAATGCATCAATATGGAGTTGCTCTATAAATAGAGCACTCCATATGTTTTCATGTAAAAGATAAAAGAGAAAAAAGAAAAAAGCAGAGAAAGAAAGAGAGGAAGAGGAGAGGAGAGAATAAATAGAGTTATCTTTGTACTCTTATTATTCCAAATTATAATGAAAGCACTACTGCTGCCCGAGGACGTACTCCAGTCACACTGACTGTAGAGGAACCTCGTAAATTTTGTGTCTTATTCCACTGCACACACACTATCGATTTTACAACATATTATTATTTTATTTTAATTTTATAAGTCTGTTAAATTTTTCGTCAATTTATATGCTTACGTGATCATTGCGTGGCTTATCAAATTTGTACCACATGGATACAAACAAATCAAATATAATTTACCCTAAGATAAATTAAAATTAATAAAAAAGGAATATCATCCTCCTGCTCCAACTCAACTTCGTCATCAACCTTCAGACCAAGCACCAATTCTCACCGGTCACCCTTCTTCCAGATCCAAGTCGCCAGCTCAATCGAGCCATCCGTCCTCATTAATACGTCGAATCTCACCGGCACCGTTCTCTGAACAACGGCGTCTTCCTGCTTCACTGCAAGCACCCCTCGGATTGCACCAAGATTTTTTTTGTTTTGTTTAAATAAACTAAACTAAAATTGCAAATACATATGAAAGATGTTAACTTTGTCTAATCAGCTAGAGAGTGTAGATGCATATACATATTAAAGATTCCTTCTTGTTGTGGTTGTATAAAAAACAGAAAAAACCCAAATCAAATTTGACTACAAAAACCGAAACAATCAATTGAAATTACTGTAAAAATTTGAAAATTTGCAATTTTCTCAGGAAACAAATAGAGAATTGAAAACTTGTTTCAAAAGGAAAGTATCATGCTTTCATAAATTAAAGGGAAAGAGAGAGAAACCCACCGCAGTAGTCGACGTCTGGGTAGGATGAGAGGGGCAACTAGACAGAGAGAAATTTGGATGATGAGGGGGACGATGAAATTCAACTGAAGAGCCTTAACTACCCTGTCAGATGAAATTCAACTGAAAAGCCATAAGTACCGTTTCTCTTTGCATGGATTCTGTGAGTAATTCAAATTGGATTTTACAAATTTGTTGGCCAATGCAGCACTTTCTTTCTCTTAGACCTCGGCGCTGGTCGGCGAGGTTGTTGACATTGAAATTTCGTTCACCAACACATTGAAGTTTCAACTGGCATACTTGGTATGCGTCATGTGTCTCACAAATCGTATACATGGATGTAACTTATTAAAAATGGACGAGTCATGAAGAAGGACACGTCAAGGTGGAAATGAATTATTTGATTTTAATTTAATTAAATCAAATATTAATTGATGGAGTCAAATCACGAACTGGCCCATAAATCGATTCATGGTTCTCTTCTCAATTAATCAAGCACACAATCAAGGTCAAATCCATTTGTAGGCAAAGCTAGAAGAGTCTATAAATACAACGCTCCAAGACAAAGAAAAGGGTCGAGAAAATCATTCACGCCCAAACGCTGAAGCTTTGAAACTCTGAAGCTCTCAAGCACTCAAACCCCTAAACACACTCAAACACTCAAGAAGACTCGGAAAATACCCTCCAAACCCGTGAAGAACCACCAAGCACCCATACACGTGCCGGTTCCTCCATTTTCAAAAGCCAAAACCTTGCGGCATCCATTCATTTAAAATTAAGTCATCGCGACCCTTGGATCAACAACACGACACACCTTACATTTCGGGGATCGAATCAGATGATCAAGTTTGTAAAGAGATTGTAACCCTAAACTTACTAGTATAATACAATTTTTTTTGTACACGTGTTCTTAATTCATTTACTATAGGATTTTCGTGTTTACAGAGGTTTCATGTGAAAGAGACGTTGGAGAGGACTTCGCACAAAGCTGACCTTGAGGGTGTGCAAGTGGTGTCACCCTATAAGGCCCCAATTTGAAAGCAATGTACGATTTTATTTTACCTATATATATAGTATATTAGCAGCGCGATGTTCAATCTTCCTCGCCTCCCTATGTCATCATCATCTCTCTTTGGACCTAGTCTATCTCTTGAGAAATTTTTTATTGTGACGGGAATACGAGTGCTACACCACGTGTTTTTATGTAAGTGGTAGAAAATTTTATTTTTTAAGTTATTAACTTTTTAACACACATATCTTACCATTTGTATAGTGACACGTGGTGTACCACTTTGTGTGCCAATCACATGAAAAATCTATCCTATCTCTGGGTGGGTCGTCACAAGCGGCGTTCTAGGTTGATCATTACAAGCAATGCCATGTGCGAGTCCTGAGCAGTTAAGCGTGGGTTATGACCGGCGATTTTTTGGTGCGATTCAGATTAGAGGGTACAAATGTTGACTTCTGGTTCAATTTGCAGCAGCAGGTGTAGATCAAATTTGGGTTTGCATCATTTCCCATCGTGAGCTATCTAGAAACAAGGGCTAATGGAGAATTCTTTGTGAATTGCAGTGAGCATCTTAAATTGAAAAGCGTGGAGTGTTGTCTTCCTTCCAAGTGCAACTATAAGGATAGTATAATGGCACAAGTAAGGGTGTCGAACCACAGGGACTGATTAGAACTCTACAAATTACTAGCTTTATGTGAACCCTAACTAAGCAATGAAAATGAAAACTGAATTAAAATTTTTGTTTTGAAAGCTAAAGTAACTTAAAATACAATACAAGATAAAGATGAATGATAAATTGATTTAGAAACGATGGGAATGGAACTAGGGATACCGATTTCACCATTACAAGTCAATTCTATGAAAATTAAGTCAAAACGCATTCAACTCTCCAATTTGTAACTAGGATTTATTTTACTTATTTATGGTCATCCATTTGATGTGTGGTTGTGATCAAGTACTCCTAATCTGCAACCTAGTTGTGATGTTCAACTTAGATTAGCAAGTAAGTATCCATTAAGAACAAGAAAACTTCAAAGAACCAAAGAAATCACATGGCAAGATGTATGCATAGCAATTTCTTCATTCATTCACATGTCTACCAAGATTAAGCATGATGTGTACTATAACCTTGATCAAATAATTCATAAGCATCCCTAATGGTGATCAAACATTAAGATTAACAAACAAATTAAACTAGAAAATCAGTGAATGAAATAAGAACACAGATTGCTAATTTGAATACTTTAACTTAATAACAAAAAGTAGTTTTGCAAGGGTACATCGAAATCCCCAGCTATGAACTTAATTACACAACATGATTACATAATATATAAATATCAAGAACAACATGAGTGAAATTAAAGTTCATAGAAGAAACCCCCTTGAAGCAATTCTAATGTGGAAATCCTTCAAGAACTACGTGGCTGCGTGGTTTCCTCGATGGTAGCGAATGGAAAAGGGAAATAGGGTTTTGTTTCTGGAAGAAAGGCCAAAGAAAGATAATAGAGAGAGATCTAGGCGACCCCCAAGGGGGCTTATGTAAAAGTGATATGAAACCCTAGTATTTATATGCTAAATGGGGCAACAAGATATTCCAAAGTAATCCCAGTAACTTAGGCTTTATTTTGCACGTTTTTGCCTTATTTGGCACCTTCAAATCAGGCTGGATATCCCAATTCCTTTCCCATTCTGTTCATGGTCTTCTAACAAGCCAGATTTGTCTTGGATTCTTTATTTGGGCTTCAAAATAGGCCACTAAACTTCTTTCCACGTTTGAATAAGGGTCAACCCCAAAAATGACATGTTTTCACTTCTTTTGCCTTCAAATTGATCCTAAAGTACATGTAACTGCACACTAACACAAAATAAGGTAAAATGTAACCAGTTTAACTCAAAAACATCATAAAGAGGCTCGAAATGGATGGTATAAATGCATGAAATATATGAGTTATCATGGTGGGGAGTTAGGGAGATGAGAGGGAGAGAAGAATGGAGAAGATGAGATGGCTCAATACTGCATCGTCTTCCACTGTCAACCATATCTCCTTTGTTTTTTTTCCCTTTTTTCCTCTCTTCCTGCCTCTCCTTGTTACCTATTCCTCCATCAAAAGATCATTCCATAAAATTGGACAGAAATATCATTCTTATTCTCCTTCCTTTGTTTTTTTTATTTTTTTGGGTCAAATGGTAAAATTCATTACCAAAGAAAACAAGTATAATAAAGGCCCACATAGAGGTTGATTACAACAAAAGAAAAGGCCACAAACACAAAAGACAAAGCCATAAGGAAAACCTTGGAGCCCAACCCACAAAAAACAACAATACATGAGAACCTTAAAAAACTACTATTCCTGCAGCAGCAACCACCGTCACCATCACTAGAAACTGCAAAACGAACTTCACGATCCGATGCCTTCCATGAGCACCTTGGATCACGCCATCAAGAACTCCATAAGTGGTGAAGAACAAAGTCACCACATCCTCCAAGGACCATTTCAAGTACCGCCACCACAAAACCAAAGAAGCACGCAGGAAAATAGAACCCACGAGCAACAATGCCAATAAAGGTGAACATTGGGAAGGACCAACAAGGGCCAACAAGGGTGGTGGTGCAAACACACGAGCCAAAGCTCTACACACCCTCCCGTAGATCCATGACAAATCACTGAAAAGAAAGACGGTACCCGAACAAAATTGAAGATGGGTGGGATGATGGAGATGTTGAAGGGGAATGGGTTAGGGAGGATGGAGGAAAATGAGGATTGTGAATTAGAGCTCAAAATGGTAAGATTAAAGGCCAAAAGAGAAAAAGGAGGAGAAGATCCTGAAAAGCAGTGACGGGAAAAATTGCAAGCCACAAGAAAGGCAAAGAAAGGAAGAAGAGACAGGAGAAATGAGACTGCCACCGACCCTAGCAACAGCTAGGGATAGCGGTGATGCAGAATGATGGAACCGAGGGCTACTCACACGAGGCAATGAGAAATACTCCCACAAAAGGAGAAGAGATCTTTCACAGGAGGAGAGAAAGATCTCTTACTTCCTTCCTTCCTTTGTTTTTTCCCCTTTATTTCCTCTCCTCCTTCCTTTCTTTGTTACCTACTCCTCCGTCGGTAGGGTTAGATTTTCAGGGGAATGGATCGTTAAATCCGAAAATTCGCGTTAGTGCGGCTATGTTGCAAGCCAATTTGGATGGTTTATCAGAACCTTGGAGTTATACAACGGTGCAAGTGCTTACTTCGATAGGGTGCATGTGCAAATGGAAGGGCTGGGTGCTGAAGTGAAAATCCACAAGAGAGAGAAACAAATGGAAGAGTTGGGTGATGAAGCCTTTTGAGGGTACTTTGGGTAAACAAGAATGGTTTCGGATTAAGGCTTTCACCCATAGTGGGATTATCACCTCCATCTCAGTACCCCAATTCCTCCAAATTCTGGAATTGAATTCCTAATTTTTACTGGATCCCACCATGTTTTTTATTTCCAAGATGATGAGTAAACACTGGAATCCTTTTAAATAGGGAGTGATTCCCGTTCATTTCATCCCAACCCCATTGGTAAAGATGCCATTAGAATAACGGAAATATTATATATGGTATGTATTTTATTAACTTGTGAACATGGTGGATTTCATTTTATTTCTACCAAGTCGCGAACCAGTTAACAACTTACAGTCGTCAAATTGCATAATAGGTTAAGTAATACCACATCACACCAACAAATTGTTCACATTTGTCTCATGTCAAGTGGATCCTACCACGTCAGACACACCTATCAATATTTTACAATCGTCATATATCCTTATCACACATCAACCAACTGTTCACAGTTGTCACAAATATCATAATTTCTACCAACCCACACATGAACTCTTGAGACTATAAATATGTGGTTTGAAGAGTAAATAAAATCGCTCAAAATTTCTTCTCATAGTTGCATTTCTTTCTCACCCCTTTTTTTTTTTTTTTTTTTTTTATCACCCATAGAAAAATTATGGATATCCATGGTGGATGTAGTGGGCATGTGGGGAATAAGAAGGAGTACTCAATACTTTTTTTCTTGAGGAAGGTATTGAGGGAGGTGCTGTTAGAAGACCGTAGCTTTCACAAGTTATTGGTGATTGCAGTGCATGCAGTGTTTCTAAAGGTTGGTTTCATCCAATTCGATTCATTTTCGGGTGCCCAAGTCGATTGCTTTCATATCTCAGACAAGTGGCCAACGACACCTTTCAGGTTGTCGTTTACCTACACTTTGCCCGAAATTCTGAAAAATCGGAGTAACTGTGTCTACGTTTTCGGGTCTTTAATTGGAAATGGGTCGGGTTCTTACTAGGTAATTTTGAACCCCAAGAGGTTCGGGCCCATGATTCGAATGCTGAACAACACAAAAGAACTTGTCGCTAAATGAGAAGTTTTGGAACTGTGGAAAATTGTGAAGGATGAGATTGTGTTGCTATTGGCGATCGATCTTTGTGCCAACACTTGTGTGCCGGCTTTGCCGAGCTTCATGCAGCTTCTGTCGGAGCTTCAAATGAAGATTTTGAGGTTGTTGCCCGATGTGGATATTGCCATGGTGAGTTGTGTGTGTAAGGAATTGAGGGATCTTGCTAACGATGAAGAATTGTGAAAGCAGAAGGTTTATGATGAGTTTACTGCTGAGTTTCTTCTTGATCAAACCTAAAGCAATATCAGTTTTGAAGAATGCATGGTGAAGTTTTTTACAAATAAATTGTGAGAAGTTGTATGAAAATTTTGAATAAAATGAATAAATTCTTATCAAAATTTTGCTAAGTTCTATGAACTCTGCTAAAGCAAACATCGAATACAGTTGTAGATTGTCCAATAGATTATTGTGACACATGCCATGGGCTGTACCATGTCACACACTAATAGACCTAGAAAAAAAAAAAAGTTACCTCAGCAACGGTAGAGATTTTTCTATGTGACTGAAACACAAGATGGTACACTATATGACACTATACAAATGATAGGATATGTGTGTTAAAAACTTAATGACTTAAAAAAATAAATTTCCCACCACTTGTATAAAAACACGTGGTATACCACCTGCATTCTGATCACAATGAAAATTTTCTCCAATAGGGGTGTGATATTCACATACCTCTTTTTACTTCTCACACATCATTCTAATTTTTGGCCGTCAGATCAGATTAATTAAAAAAGATCAAGGGCCAGAAATCAACAAGGGGTGTATGAGAAGTAAAAAGGGATACGTGGATAGCACACCCCGAAAGAAAATGGGCACATTTGGAGTATGATTCTCTTTCCTCCTAATTTCTCTCCTTATTTAATTGGTTATGATTAAATCACGTTAACATCTTGTTTGGAATTATTTATATAAAGAAAAAAAGACAAAAATGAAAGTGTGAGAGAATAAGAGGAAATGAGATGGTAATAAGAGAGAAAAAATCCTGCACATCCCAAAGAAAAATCAAACCATACCTGTCATACCCCAATTGGCTCCATTTTAACTACAAACAGATCATATTTCCATCCCATCCCACATAAAGATTAACATTTTATCCATATCTATATCAAGAGAAATGTTAATCATCTACAAAAAAGATGTCAAATTTTAAACTTGAAATTTAAATTTGAAGGATTATGTGGCATTTTGACATTTTTTAAAGTTTTGCTCTCCATCCGATATGCCAAATTTTAAACATAAAATAAAAATTCATATTTACATTGGAAAAGAAAGAAAATGAATAAAAAGGTATAAAAATATTTAAATATTGCATTGGCAATTAAAGAAACAAAAGGAAATATTTTAAACCAATAAAAAATTAATAAAAAATATTTAATAATTAACTAAAACAATTTGAAGGTGTTGTCAACTTTGGCAACGAATGAGAGATATGTCATTTCATGTCATACCACATCAAATTTAGTTTCTCGATTGGAAAACATTACTGCTGTTTTTTATTTAATTTTTTTTTTTTACCATTATTGTTGATTTGGATATTTTGACATTTCGTTTGTAGATGCTCTCACTCAAGGTGAGACTTTTCATAAACTCTCTGCCGCCTCACAGTTTAACGTCAACTTCCTTAACATTTCTTTTATATGAGATTAAACCCACTCACCGTTTAGCCTCCTAATTTAAAAAAAAAAAAAAAAAAAAAAAGTCTTTTTCTTTGGTCTCTTTTCACGGCGCAATCGAAAGACATTTAAGTTTAGTTAATTGGCATACAACCCAAAATATGTAAAGTTAATCAATCTATGTTTTTCAATTTCCAGTCATGTAAAGATATTTCAAAATAAAATTACGCCTAAAATACTAGAGATGTAATCTCAAAAGATTTCAAAAACAATAAAAGTAGTTCAAAACAAACTTGTGTCTATTCTATGAAAGTTAACTTGGAAACTCTCCAACAATCTTGGATTGCATAGATTAATTTTGAATTATCATCCCAATGTCCGAGACCAAGTTTGCAAAGACCTTTACAAACACGAAATTTTGGCTCCGCCACCACTGCATTATCATGCATCTAGTACATAAATTTTTCAATGGTCTCTTAATTTTTGCATCAATGTTCGTCATCCTATGTTGCGAATTAAGATCTTGTCACAGCCCACCCCCGACAACATATTGCTCGCTTTGCCGGCTCGCACGATTTGATGCCAATGATGGGCCATCACACATGTGGTTCGAATTTGACATGAACCAGATAGAATATTTTAGTCAATGATCTTTGAAATTTACATAACTCATCAATTTGGTTTTTGAAAATTGAAAATCAGTAGAAGTTATTCTTGAGTTTGTCCACCACAAATCATTTTGGTCATTTTATGAAAAACATGTCAACATAATCGTTAAATTATCACTTGAGGACCACATGGTCACCTTTTTAAGAGTATTTTTTTGTCAAACCAACCATTCAATTTTAGCCAAAAATGATTCTTGAGATTGATATAATCACTTACTTTGGTTTCTAATTTTGTCCATCATGAATTATTTTGGTTCTTACGTGAAGATTGAATGACGATATCTAAGCTATATTATTAATAGAACCCTCATTGCCAACCAAAACTTTATGAAACTACTATTTTAATCCTCTAATTAAAACTAAATATGAATAGGAAGTATGGGCAAAAATGTAATTTCACAAAACTAAATTTTGTTGCTTTTTTCAAAACCTCATATACATGTGATTCTAACCTATCTCTAATTTTAAAATAAAAAAAATAATAAAAAAAATTGAAGCCCTCTCCCCTGTCTCCCCACTCCCGCGATCTCTCTCTCTTTTCCTTTCTCTTTCCTCTTTATTGTAAGTAAGAGGTTTTAAATTCGATTCTTGCCAAAGACGAATTTGAACCACATCATTGCTAGTCCATTGTGAGGTTAAAGCCATCACTCTATCCTTAGTGTAGATAATATTATTTGTTAAAAAAAAAAAAAAAAAACTCACACTGAAAGTGCGTGCCATATGCGAGTGTGAATTGAACCAAGACTTGATTGAGAAAGCCATTCACTTCGCAATAGGCACGGCCCACCTAGGGATTAATAAGGCCCTAGGGTTGGAGGTAGGGTTTATGCCAACGACAACAAAAAAGTCAGTTAGGGTTTCAATCCTTATATAGAATTCTACTTCTGCAAGGGTTTAGCCGACGCGGTTTATGATCTTATCCTATAAACAGAGGCTTCATTCCAAATAACGAATAAGAATTTGGCTCATCTTCCCAAATCACCTTCACATCCAATTACACGTTTATCCGCACAGTTCCCAAATCAAATCGTGGCAACCACCACCAGTGGTTCGGATCCCCAACGCATACCCCAGTGGTTTCGGGTCAGAAAGCATGGAAAATAACAATGAGCCTGCTGCTGGTAGTGGTGGGATAACTTGGGAGAAGTACTCAGTGCCGTTTTTCTTGAAGAGGGTACTAAGGGAGGAGTTGGGAGAAGACCGTAGCAATCACAAGCTCTTCGAGATTTCTGTACACGCTGTGCTCTTAGACTCCGGTTTCGTCCGGTTGGATTTAGTTCAGGGTATGCTGGCCAATCAGGTTTTGTATACGGCGCCTCAGATTCTGCAACATCAGGGCAATAACGGTAATAGGGTTGAAGCAGTTGTATTGGAGTTTCGTAAATGGCGTCAATTCATGAATGTTTATGGGTCATTTGCCAGTGGTGGTTCTACGCCTTATCGGCTACGTATGGACAAAAAAAGATTTGCTCCGGTGATTGAATCTGTTTGGGAAAACAGAAATATGAATGAGAGAGATGAGTTAGTTTTAGAAAAGGAAGTTTTGGAGGATTGTGAAAGATGGGATTGCATTGCCATCGCTGATTGATCTTTGCTCGAAGGTGGGTTTGAGCGCCCCATCGAGCCTCATGTGCCTTCCACCGGAGCTCAGAATGAAGATTCTAGAGCCACTGCGTGGTGTTGACATTGCCAAAGTGGGTCGTGTTTGTAAGGAGCTGAGAAATCTAGCTAGTAACGATGAGTTGTGGAAGAAGAAGTATGCTGAGGAGTTTGGGGACTCTTAAGGGAGGAGAAGGAACAATGATTAGCTGGAAGTCCAGATTTGCTACTAGCGTGAAAATTAGAAAACGGAGGAAGCCTAAGAATCAACTAAGATCTTCCAAGAGGTGGGTATATGAGTTGCCTTATAACTTTTGGATATAATTTAATGGCTTTGCACTTCACATAGATTGCTACCAAGGGATGGTCAATGGTGCCCATGGATACTCCATATATTACCATCATCACCATCCATCACAAGTACAAATACCACCACTCACCACCACAATTAACACATATCTACACTTAAATGGACCTCCATTTAACTAAATGGGTATTTATTGACCATCAATCGCTTGGATTCACTAAAAGAAAAAAAAAAAAAAGGTTTTGTTTAGTGTTAGTGTGTGTCTGCTCTTGATGCGCATGTAAGCTGGTCTGCATTTTTTTTGGTCAAAATTATTACCCGTAACTGTTGGCGCTTGGATGATATGGTTTTCATTTTTGAAGAGTTTTCACTGTACAGATTGGATGTTACTTGTTTAACTCTCGTTGGAAGTTTAAAACAATGCCTAATCAGATGGCTACTTTCCCAAGTCATCAAGGATTCTTACCTAGTTTGTGTTCTTAATTGTTTAGGTCTTTGTTTCGTTTTAGGAGATTTTTCCATACTTTGTAGGAGTAGGTTTTTGTTATTCTAATGATGGATTTGGTGTCGTAGTGCCTTCACATAGTGATTTCCAAACCCTTTTTACCATGAGTTTTTGTCTGTTATTTTGGTCAATGATGAAACTTTCGTTGATGGAAAGAAGATTACAACAAGTCCAGACTTACAAAATGGACCAGCCACAAAGTAACAAAAAGCTAAAAAAAAATAAAGGGAGGTCAGATAAGACATCCGAAGTCCCACACATCTAAAAACCCTAAATATTAAAAATTAAAAAAAATTAAAAAATAAACAATGATAAAAGGACCTATGTTGATGAACGAATGCAGACGAAATTGGCGAACCACCTCTAGGTAACCAAAACCACCACCATGAACGCAATTTGCAGGGGCTTTCTGTTGCTTACTCTTTACATGTGAATTTTAGTTTGAATCAATCCATCATTTGTTTTAATTTTCGCGTAATTAATCGGTTACTTGAGACTATTTAATTATTTGGTTTATCTGTTTTGTAGGTATTGCGGCGCTGCCGGCTCCTGCTGCGGGAGACGGAAGCAGAACTGAAGACATAATTAAAAGGAGGAAATGCTGCAATTAAAGATGGTCAAGTTCACATAGCAAATTATCTTGTTTACAGTAAGTAATTCGTTGTCTTAGCTTGATGATAAATGCTTGTGTGGAGAGTTTTACAGTCTGCTTGAGTTGACATGCATGCATACTTTTGGCAAAAAGACAATGAAAGTGTCACAATTGGAAATCAGTGTGTAATTTAGATGAGGGCATACATTTTTTTTATCGGAAAAAAATAAAACCCTTAATTAAAAGGACGAACCCTGAGTACAACCAAGTCCGATACAATAAAAAATAAAAGCATGTCTAGCTTCCGATGGAAGTGAAAGATCGATCCCAAATATGGGTATCCTGAATCCCATATATATGCTTTTATATGCGGATGCATATTATTTACGATAGTCTTTGACGAGACTTATATTTAACTTACATTAGATGATATCTTAAGATCATTGGTGATTTATTTTCACCACGTGGTTATCATGCATTTCGTATAGCTAGTTGCGGTCGTAGAATTTATTGCAGGTACATTCTATTCTAGTAGAGGCTAGAATTTTCTAGTAGACGCTAGATATCGATCAGGTAGACGCCGCTTCACCTGCTTACTATACATTACTTTATTTGTGATTCATTTACTTTCTTTGATATGACGGGCAAGGTTGAGTTGATCTTGACTACTAGTATTGTAGTAGTACAATGTGTGTAGTTTTCACTATATATGTTTTCAAAACATGGGTTATTATGTTTGAAGGATTTTGACGTGATAAAACTGGTCTATTCACATTTTGTTTTGTTGACCCCTTCAGGACATAACGCGAATAAAGAGAACACTGGTGGTGACGAGTGGGTTTGGCAGTGAGGCTTTCATCCTTTGGATTTAGGGTGATGGTTCATTTACTGCAGTTTTATCTCTACTGTAATAATTGCATGAAAGCACTTCTGGATTATGCATAGGACTGCACTTTTATGCGTTTACTTTTATGAGAAACTTCTAGCTGCTCTGATGTGATGTAATAATAACGAGATTTAGTCTTAAAATTTGTGTCCCTAAGTGAGGAGGTTGATAACTGAACTTTGTAGCAGCTTTGGATTTATTATAAATGAACGTTTTTATTCAAATTCTTGCACATCATAAATATCTTATGATGACTTCGTCATTAAGTTGGCTGTGACGTCATCTCATGATGGGATCATATAGTCAATTTAGTGTCGACTAGCACATCATGGCCTCGTAACTTGTGTTATTGGGTCCCAGGTGTATCATAACCTGCTAGATGCCTCCTAGGGACTTCTCACACATAGATTGGTCTATGTGTGACCTCCCTTCCCAACTATCTGCGAGTGATATCTCTTGTAAATAGGCAAGTTTAACAGGAAAATCGGTATTCGCCACTTTAGAAAACTCTATGTTCTAGTTTCTCTCAAATTATTCTCTTAGGCATCGGAAGCCCTTTGGCAGACACTATCCCCTTTTTCTCGAGGTTCGTTAATTAGGCTAATGGTGTTTCTTGTTTTGTAAAGTGGAGTTTCGTCAATTCAATCTTGAATGATATTCGCATCCACAAGTTAGATACCAATTATATGCATAATTGTATAATTGTTTTTATTTTCTTGCTCGTATTGTTTACATTAAACACATGATCAACCTCTATATGTGAATTATTGAACTGGAATAACTATATGGGTTGATATGTGAATCATATATTAAAATAAAATTGGAAAGAATTTTCTACCCACACCTCAATATTTCAGAGTTGTGATTCATTCATGTTCTAAATTATGTTATTTCACAATTTAAATATCATATAACATATAAAACAAAAAACAATTTATTTCTCTCTCAAGTCATTCCAAAGCTTGTTCCCATTCATACGAAAGAAAATTGAAAGAAAACATAGCTAGGAAACACCACTTAGAAAATTAAAGAATATATATAAGAACATTAAAGATGATATAGTAAGTAGTAGATTGTCATGATGGTTAGGTCTTTCAAATTTCGTTATCTAGTAGTCTATTTGCCACTAGTAGGAAAAACACTTTGCGCGACGTAGGTACCTTCGTCGCGCAAAGTAAAAATCATTGCCTAAGCGTTTGCGCGACGCCACTTCGTCGCGCGATAACCATCGCGCCAAGGCAGTGACAGTAGGGTTTGCGCGACCAAGAAGTAACGTGCGTCGCGCAAAATGGCTTTGCGCGACGAAGAAGTAACGTGCGTCGCGCAAAGTGGCTTTGCGCAACGAAGTACTGCGTCGCCCAAAGCCACTTTGCGCGACGCACGTTACTTCTTCGTCGCGCAAAGTGGCATGGGTGGCTTTGCACGACATAGGATATGCGTCGCGCAAAGTGGCTTAGTGTCTTTGTGCGACGTGGGCATGCGTCGCGCAAACCCTTTTTCTTTGTTTTCATCAAAAATAAATTTTTTTAATTTTTAATAAATATTGTAATTAAATTCTAAACAATAATGAATTAACCAAGCAAAAGTATTTAATTATAAAATATATAAAATGTACATACAAGATGTTCGAACAAAAAAGAAAAAACTACAAGTAGTCTTCTAGGTTTAATACATCAAGCTACTGAGTATTGGCAAGGTGAGGTGGCTCTGAGGTCGATGGTGGAGCAAGATTAAGTGCTAGTAGCGAGATTTGGAGGCTGGACATGGCTCATACAAGGTCTCTCACTGTCCCCGTATAGGTCCTCATCCCTTCGCCCTGGGCCTTCATCTGCTCACCCTAGACCTACATAGTCAAATAAATACAACAGTCTAGGAGATGAAGAATCATCAAATTCATAACATAGTCAACTAAATTCGGTCCAGTCGCAGACGTGATAGAAACAAGAGGCGCAGCAACATCTTTTATGACTTCACTTTGTAATATCGTCGCTTGAGGGACCCTGTAAAATAAGAGAGGCTTTCAAGAATTTAAAAAGCAACGTGATCGAAAAACACCAACCTTAACAGTATTGAAATGAATCTATACGTGGTGGAGTTCATGTAGGACTTGACCACATTTAGCCCAGGAAATGGGAGAACTTGAGAAAAAGTTTTGTTCATAAAATTAACAAAAATTATCCCAACTGCCCCAGATCTGTAAGCCCCAAGAATTCCAGTGTTCTTCTCACATACAAATATCTTTCCCTTAACTAAATCAGGGTCCAGGCAACCTTCCCAACATATACTAAAATGCAACAAGAAGTAGTCAGTACTATAGTTTCATTTTTATTCCTTTCTATTGTATGCAGTAAAAGTGAAACGGGGACAAGAATTACCTAGCTAGCATTTGAGAGCAATTTGTTCTTGAAGCATCTTTTCCATATATGAGAGGAAAATTTGTTCCATTTAATGTGAACGTGTTCGTAGAGTGCCCCTGTTTGTGATAAGAACATTAAAATGTATTGAAATGAAAACAATCTGAGCCACAGTATGTACAAGTATTCATAAAATATTTTTATTTTGTTGAAAAAGGAAGCAGATGAGACATACGACTAGTTTCTTTCCATTTGCAAGAACAGTGCTATTAATCCGGCGATATGTGGTGTTGAAAATCAATGTCAAAGTTAGGCAAGGAAAGTTAGGCAATATTAGGTATGGTTGAATAAAAAAAAATTAGGTGCAATTAA